>NC_056735.1:1934078698-1934366198 GCF_019279795.1 Protopterus annectens | reverse complement strand
ATATGAAACTAAGAGGTGTAAGGCCAACTATGAGGTCAGACTAGCCTCAAAAGCTAAGGACAGTCACAAGGCATTTTTCAGCTATATCCAGTACCTTGAAGGTAGCACATAGTAGTTTACTGAACTGGGGGTAAATTATACCATTTTCACCAGTCAGGATGACACAGCGAATCTACTGGCTGATATATTCAGCTCAAACTTCTATCCCACTGTCCCAGTACTTGCAGGTGAAATCCTCTCCTGCATACTTCTCCCAACTATTAGGAGGGACCAGGTGCTGACAGCACTCACTAAAGCCAAGAACACTGCCTCTGTTCATCTTGACAACATTCACAGTTGCCTCCTAAACAGTCTTAAATGTGAGCTACCAATACCACTTGATGCAATCTTCAGCTACAGCCTTAAAACAGGCTATGATCCAAGTGAATGTAAGACTGCAGCAGTCATTCCACTCCATATGAGTGGACCATCAATCGACCCAGAGAACTACATAACCATCAATCTAACAAACCTAATATGCAAAGTCATGGAATGAATTATTATGGAAATGATAAATGAGGACATTGGCAACCTACAGATGATGTACCCATCCCAGTTTGGCTTTGTTAAGTTAAGGTCATGCCTATCTCCATCTTGGAAGTAAAGGCTAATGTTCAAGGCCTCTGACTCACCAAGTTCACAGATAATTGTAAATTGGGAGCTATTATAGATTACCCCAAGACACTAACATCTTACAAGTGAGTTTAACACAGACAAATGACTGTTGCCAAAGATATGACCTTTGGGCAACTATCAACCCAAGTTAATCAATTAATTGATAAAACACCCTTAAGATTTGACTGAGTAGTAAGGCACTGGGGACATATGTAGACATTAATCTGATCTTTGACCAACACATAGTTAAGATAGTAAGAAAATCATTTATGTCACTGATCCCTGTGCTACACGACTAGTTATAATTTTGCATTCAGAGATGGTTCTACTTGGGATCTGTTGTTTAGCCAATTTTCAGTCCCATATCTGGCACAACTCTCAATTCTACCAGAGATTTTCTAGGGGGAATATGCACCAAGGTAATTCATTAGGTGATGCAGGGTATGTATCAAACTGTGCCTGATGACTCCCATCATAAATTAAGAAATGCGCACACATCCATAGAAGAATATTCATGCAAGAAATATCATAGAGCATGTATTTGGGCTGAAGTCATGGCTCCAGTGCCTAGATGCATCATGGGGAGCCCTGCGGTACAATCGAAGTACCTGTGCTGAAATTTTCACCGTCTGTGCTATCCTTCACAATATTATTCTGAGAAAACAGCTTCAGCAGGAGCACCAAGAGGAAGGAGAACACATCTCACCACAACTGACATTGTCACCACAGCTACATGCAGATGAGGAGTCTGGGGGGACCACCAGATGCTGTGGGTGTTGGTAGATGTAGGCATGCACAATATGCCCTCACCCTGTCCAAGAGGCAATGGATAGCACACATGCTGACCACCTAAGGGGGTACAACTTTTATCCCATGCACATACCTACAGAAAAATGTATGCAATGCTTGCAACCTTTACTTACCCATGTAATGGCTGTGTACTGTTAGCATCATGTAGAGTCAGCCCCCAATTAATATACCTATAACTGCCAGACTATTAATGTACATTTTGAACCTGGAATACAAAAATAAATGACTAAGAACATACATGTATGGCAGATCCTGGCAAACTGTCACTTGCTAATCTGCCTAAGTAGAAGGTGATTGAGTTTTACAGCAATGACATCAATATGTGACAGGACTGACTTATGTCTTAGATGTCTACTTTTTATCAAGTAATAGACCTCATGTAACAAAGATAGAAACAATACAAAAACCTGAAACAAAGCAGTACAATTTTCAAAACAGCATCACAAACACATATATAATAAGCACTCAGTCAGCTCTACACCCTGTGCATCAGACAAAAGACTTATGTATCCCTGAGTCCAAAAGACAGAATCAAGTATATGGCACAGCTGTAATCATTTGTACATGATGTTGTTTAGGGGGTGGGGGAGCAGGAGGCCAAGGCTGACACAAAAGGTAGTGAGTGTGTGTGAGTAACAGACACTGCCTATTCCATCATGTCATTCACCTGATCCATTGAGTCGGCTACATGGTCCGGGCAGTCATGCCTGTCAGCCTGCACCACATCTACAACCCTAAGCATGTCCTCAGAAGCCCTAGTGGAATGTACCTGTGCCTCCATAATGGCCCTAAACATATGATGAGTGCCACATAATGACACACAAGGATCAGGTGGAGGGTGGACAGCAGCACCCTTAACAACCCTCCTGCATGGCTAATTGCCCATACTTCGGCTATGGCCAGAGTCAACTGGGACTGAAGCTGCAGTGACCACCCTACCCTGATTAAGTACCTTACCCTTGACCTGTCCAATATCTAAGAGCTCAGTGGAATAGGTATGCATAAGCCTACTGACTGTGTCTGAGGGAAATACAGGGGATGGCTGAATGTCAACCTCAGTGTCAGATTAAGCATCTGCACCCCCTAACTCTGCCTCTGTTCAGACACCACCATTATCATCAGAGTCTACCGATAGTTTGACATCAGTTTCTAAGAATCCTACACTTCCACTACCAGGATCACCTGTGATAATAAGCAGCAAACAGAGAAATTAAATTAATAGTATACTAAATATTCAAAGCAATTTATATGATAAACTAACACTGGTCCCACTTTTGCAGATGGTACAGCAATGCACACACTCATTTTGCGCACCTCACACATAACACTGATAAAGCTATATATCTGACAAATGGTCATCAATAATCCAAAAAATGTTTTGCTTACTATATGTAGATGACTCCACACCTAGAAGGAAGGATAGTACTAGGAGAAAGAGCAAGAGAAAGATGCAAATTAAACATTACAATGGGAATAACACACGGGGACAGTACATAAACAATTAATTATATGTCCCTTAAGAATACTTTGAACTAATACCTGTCTGACATGTCCACCTACAACCATGTGTAATGAAGAAGTGTGTTCTATGAGTCTATTAATTTATCAATAGGTTCATTAAAAAAATCCCCAAAAAGTATTACCTAAATTTTTATATATTTTACTATACAAGCAAATCTAAAACTTGCCATAAGTAAGCTTACCTGGAAGCTCCTCCTAGGACATAGTTGTTCTACCAGACACATCAGCACTGGTATCAATCACATGTTGGTGTGCGGTTTCCATTGAGCTCTCTGGGATTCTGACAGTGTAGAGGACCTCTTCATTTGATGTCAGTGGGGGCTCATTAGCAGCCCCCCCTCCCGGAGGCAGCCGTTGATGTGCAACTGCAACTGCTCTCCTCTGTGCTGATGAAGTCAAATCAGTGGCCCTATGACACACCTGATCATAAGTCGTGATGAGACCCCCTTATTGCACTGACATTGTTAACTAACTTGTTCCAAATCTGCATTCTGGCAGCCATATCCCAGTGTCCTCTCTCAAACAGAAAGGCACCATGGCGCCTGAATACCTGCACTTTGATGTAATTTTCTGAATCACTGAAAAGGGGTTTATGCAGATTTATATGCACGGTGCCATAATGTTATGTGACATAAAACAGCGAAGGATACAACACATAAGTATCACCTAACTAAATTCCTGCTTATATACACATATCTGTCAACATTAAGCACTGGAAACACACATTTCAGTAATTAAAACTGAAAGGTTATACGGTTGTCCCACATCACACTCACACACAAATGTTTCATCCAAACAAGGAATAACACTTAAATATTACATTATGTTTTCCACTGAAATAACATGGTAACTACACATTTTCAAGGGAAAAGCACTCAAAATCCATTTTTGTTGTGTTAACACACACATGGTAGGTGGCTCCCCCACCCCAAAACAGCAAGTGAAGGTTTGTACAAACCAAGGAATACCACATATTTCAATTGTTATATATGCTTTCACCACAATTCTCACAATGTGTACACATTTACACCAGAAAATTAAATTTTATATGATTGCTAGTCACCTGTCACAGTGCCTTCCACTCCCCTGGAGGTGTCTCTGGGCTATCTCAGAAGAATAACATATGTGTCATTGACATGATACATTACATTAACCTACATTAACACAGAGATTGTGAAATAGAAATTTTAACAATAACAGTTGTGATGAAAGTTAATGACCTGTCTATCTGAGAAACGTAAATGCCTGCCCAAAATGCCTATGCCAACAGCAAATGTATAAGAAGTACATACAGATAAAAGTTCCTTTTTATACTGGATATACATAATTTGCTTTGTAACATGTTACAAAATCTGAAATGTACTTGAGAAATACAATCATACCTTAGCAAAACTATAACCCTTCTCTGCAGATAAATCAAAAGTTCTAGCAATCTTTTGTTTGACCAAATACAGAAGTCTCCTCACCTGCAAGTTCCCTAGCTACACAGTTAACTTTTTATATTACGGATTCAGGCATCTGAGCATGGTGAATATGCAAATGAGGTGTGGACTTATTAGAACTGATGAATATCAAACTTTTGACTTTGTATAGCAGATGAGGACATAGTGTAAGCCCTACCGCAATGTTAGCTGCTAAGGGATTGCAACTGTGAATTATTAGTGAAAGGGAGAAAGAAGGCATAGCAGCAATTCAGACTACCTTACCTGCATTGGGTGTGTCACTCAGAATATTCTTACAAAGAAGTAACTTTAGCAAGCTTTTAAATGGAGCTAAACAGCATACATTTATCATTTTTGTTCACTAGTAGCCAAACTTTCTTGCCTTTGCTGAAAAATGTTTTTCACAGTCATATATTTCTATTCTACATTTAAAGGACAATGATGCAAGATGCACTATAGACTGAATGTCTAAAAGTGCAGCACAGATATGAGAAGAATGCGTACAATACAAAGAGAAGACAGAGCTGCATTTGTGCAAACATATTCATAAATGGTTGTGTGATCAGTCATTGACTAAAAATGTAATCCACACATATACAAACAGATTAGAATGTACAGGTATATATGTCTTGTTAATAGTGTAGAGGAAATGGGAATTGATTGGATGCACATGATTTGCTTTCCTACTGCAAAGTTGTTTCTGTGACAAGGAGAGATAAGACACTCCCAATATGTTTTGTGGGTTAATTAGTATGATGGTTCAAATCCAGAGTTGGGTAAACATCTTTAAAATGTGTTAAAATGTATTTCGTAATTTTTTAATATTAATATTTGCGTCCACAGGAACTGCCAAAAATAACTACTCTCTCTCACAAGAACAGAAACACGGATGGTAACTCACCGCTACGAGAGACGAGTTATCTTTTATAAGCACCAAAAAAAAAAAAACCATGAGCGCTTTGGTAAAAACTGCTGCGTTTTTATATTTATAATCTCACTAATTAAATAATTGGTGTTTCAATTACATCTATTTACATTTTAAAGCAGAAAAATGTTACTTACCCTTAAATACATATTACACATGAAATATATAAGGAAAAATTATATATATATAAAGCTATCTTTGATGATTTACAACTAGGTTAATAAATATGTTAATAAATATAAATATATAACTCATTCTGTAAAAACATTTTAAAAACTCATTATTTATATAAAAACATCACTTTTTTTACACAACAAATAGGGGAACTATTTAGTAAATGTATTACTGTAGAAGAACACTGTGAATTCATAAATATATACAAAAGCTGTTGTTAAAAAGTCTTGTGAAAATCCTTTCAAGATATTTTAAACACACAAACAATTCTATAAAATGATGTAGTGGAGACCAAGCCAACTATGTAACATTTCTTATAATTTGGCTGCTCTTAATTTTAATAAGGGTAGTATAGAGATGCTATCGTTTAAACCAGGCCATTTATCCGCGTTCAATGCCACTTGCCACCATAGCTCTCTATATTCTATCCTGGTCTCCCAGGGGCCCCCTCTAATATCTACTGGAATATGTTCAACAATTAGAAATTTAAATTTATATTCTTTACAAAGTTTACTATGCTTGTATAGGGCATTACTCTCTTTCTTTACTGAAATCTCATAAACATGTTCATAAATCCGTTTTTTTTTTTTTTTTTTTACATATTTATATTTATTAACATATTTATTAACCTAGTTGTTGCAAAGGGCATTTTTAAATCATCAAAGATAGCTTTATATATATATATTAATATTAATATTTGCACAGCTTAGCACAAACATGGTGAAATATATGCATATTTCAAATTTAATGCAATCTGCCTTAAGAAGTGCAACTCCACTTAGCACTATTGTATGACAGTCATCATGCATACACAACAGCTACGATTCCACAACACCTGCAATCAATAAAGAGATCTTGTCACTTTCAAAAATGATAGACTGTTACTTTTTTTGCCTTCCACTGCACAAACACAGTAAGAAACATGGTGTGGTGGCCAGCAATCATGCAAAGTAATGGCTGTAAAAACTACATCTGCTGCCTAGCTCTCCCTGTAGCAACACGTGTAAGTTTATGATCACAATACACATTAGCCTGGGCTTTAATCCAGCAAACTCCATGTTTTATTAATGTTGTTCTACTGTAATTTATATAAAAAGTAACAATATAAAAATAATTATACATACAAATAACTATGTATAGCAGGTGAACTGAGCATACTCATGACATTTAATGGGTACCTATCAGTTCACCGACAGGTCAGAACATCGACACTCACATCTTCGACGCCAAATCATCGACAGTTCATAACATCGACGTTTCAGGTAAGCGATCTTCCCCCTCACAGGACCCATGGTAGCACTCGTTTCACTATTACGAAGGTAAGGACAACGCTGTCAGGGTAAATTGTAAAGAATGACATAAACCTTATGCGTTGTAACAGAGAAACGAGTGCTACCATGGGTCCTGTGAGGGGGAAGATCGCTTACCTGAAACGTCGATGTTATGAACTGTCGATGATTTGGCGTTGAAGATGTGAGTGTCGATGTTCTGACCTGTCGGTGAACTGATAGGTACACCATTGAATATATTTAATGTGTGACAATGGGTATCAATACAATTATGGTTCTGCAATTATTTTTTTTCTGACATGGGATAGACTTCATACTTTACTGACAGTCGGATGACACACACACATACATGGTAAACCACTCAACTCTTTAATGTATCTATATAAGTAATCAGCATATGTGACAAACACTTCCACTGTGGCAATGAGCACTCTGGACAGTAATGAGTGCAAAATATACACATCCTCCGCAGCCTTACCTGTACCAACTGGTATATGTTCATAGCCACAATACAAGTGTGCTAGTGTTCTAATCCAGCACACTTTAATTTTATTATTGCTGTTCCAGTTAATTTTGAAGAAAAAAATACATTATAAAGATAACTGTGTATAACAGTGGATATCATATGAATTACCAGTGTATCTGAGGGTATCCTAGCAATATTTCTGTAATTAAAAGTTTCTTTTCTGCCCTGGGATGGACTTCATACTTCACTGATAGTTATCCACACAACTCACATTAAACAAGTCCAGCAAATTACAAAATACAAAACAAAATACATTGTGTGGTCTGACCTTGAACTCTGAAATCTTCCCTGTAAGTAATACAATTATAAGCATGTCAGTGTATTGTCACACATTACTCCTTCATCACACATGAAAATGCACATACCAGGACCATGTCAGGTCACACAGATGCATGGTTAACCCCTCACGCTTTAATGTGTCTATATAATGAATGAGCATGTCAGATAAACACTTCTGTGATAATGAAGAAAAACACTTATCTAAAAGAATATGTATTATCTATTTTACATAGGTTTGAATCCCACATTGTATTAATTACTATTACTATTACCAGTCGCTGCCAGGCATGGTGAGTGAGATCATAGAATGTACCAATGGTGCATGCCTCAGCAATCTGAAGAAGTTATTGGAATGCAGCGATAACAGATGTGTCAAGTCATACAATTAATACTCCCTAATATATGTATTAAAAGTCAAGTCATGTAACAGGTATACCAGCAGACAAGCCATACATTAATGCCAACTGTCACATTACTCCTCCTATTTCATGAACTGCCTTCCTCTCTGTAAAGCATTATTGCTCTCCACTTAACATCCCACAAATGCAGTTGACATGGTTGTGTGGATTTGCACACTAGCCGTAACATGCAATATTATGAATTGGCGGAAAAATACTTTAACTGTTGATGGATTACTTGTGTAGACATGGCAGGGGTTAGGAAGGCTGGTACCCAATTTATGGCTTAAAGATGGGGTGTAGAGGAGTCCAGAATATTCATTGGACTCCTTGTAAAGCACCAGAGCCATAGACTTTTGCCTGGGGACTATACTGGGTCGCAGTATAAATTGGAGGCTTGGAACAATCTAGCCAAGGCTGCCTCCAGTTTGACTGACATTAAAAGGCCCAAGCAGAAACACCTCAACTGGAGGAGTTTAGGACTGCTGACATCTTACAGTTATGTGACTATACAGGTAAAGATACTTTAAATGACATACAAACCTGGAGATAACCAAGGCTGGTATACATAATACTCTTCTCTTTTTCTTTAATGATGCCCAGGAGAGTTCAATGGACAGGGAGGCCCTTGCTGAAGGCTTAGAAAGACAGAGAGAAGAAATAGGTAAGTATGCAGCAGAACTTAATAATAATTTTATTAAAAGTATTGTTCTTCCATATATTATGAGCAAATTAAGGATGCATATCGTAACTGTAAAAATCATGCATGCATGCTTCATTTTGTAGCTCAATGTAATTGTAGGAGTCAATTGTAATAGTGTATTCAGATGTTGTGGGTGCAAAAGTAACAAATACATACTAAAAAATGTTAAATATTAATTTCAACAAAACTGGCATAAATGCCATGTTGTTAACTTAATTACCTGTCTCACTGTTAAAAGCATATGTGCAATATATGCATATTTAAAGGATTAACTGGAACACTTTTTAGTCCTATTTTGGATTTGTCAAAAGTATAGTTAACTTAAAATTAAAAATATATTTTTATTGTAGAAATTTATTGTAAGTGAACTATAATGGTTCTAATTATCTTTTTTTGTCTCTTACCTCAACCTTATCTCTCTTTTTTATTTTTATATGTGTGATCGCACCTTTCTGATGTCATGATTTTCTTACAACCAACAAATTGATTTTCAGCACGGGGAGGTAGGCCAACCGCTGCAGCTCAGCCCACCACCACTCCCATGGCTGCCGCACCAACTCCCAGAACAACTCAGATGCAATTTGGCAGTACTGCCTCTGCAGTCCCTGCACTACTTGTGGCCTCAACATCAGGTAGCTTTAACCCGGCAACTAGATCAGTGGTACCCTCTGGGAGTATTGGTGGAGGTGGGGATTTCATCACCTGCCAGTAGCTGCCAGGCATGGTGAGTGAGGTCATAGAATGTACCAATGGTGCATGCCTCAGCAACCTGAAGAAGTTAATTATTGGAATGCAGAGAAATCCTAAACATTAAGCAATCTAACAGAAAGCTGAGGAAGGGGACAGTAATGACAGTTTTGAGGGTAAGGACTAGAGTTTCACTGTCCCCATGTTTGACAGGCATGTGCCTCCAATGTCCCCTCACTATCCCCAATCAAGGTGTCCCCCAACCTTTTATGTCCATCACCATCCCTGTCTCTGTCTTCTTTGTCCTATCTGCACTGTTTCCTCACCTACCCTACTTCCCTGACCCTGACATATGTATGCCCCTTCCCCAACATTCCTCTCTTTTTCAAATCAAACCAAAATACTATGCACCTGGCCTACATAAAAAGTGTCCCATACATAACTCTCCACTTTGCATGTGTCTTCTCGACACACCTGATTTGGTCCAATTGTCAATACAACATGATTGCATTGTTGTCACTATCTCTGTTGAGGTAACAGTCCAAATTCATCCAATTTGCTATCCATGTTCACATTACACTGTTGAAGAAGTGGATAGCTATGGTTCCTTTCTTTTTTTCTCCTGCACATTTCTATATTGATTCCCCTTTGTTCTTCTCCCTGCTTGGTCTCCATTTCATCAATTTCCTATCTACCCCATTTTCACACTTTTAATCTAGTCAAAAAATAGAATCACACACAAAGCACCTGTCAGAAATTGCCCTCTAATGAAGCCCTTCACTTTTTGTCCTCTGCGTTTTATGCAGAGTTTGGCATCACACACAAATGCTGACTGACTGAGAATGGGTCTTCTTTTCTTAGGGCATTGGCTGCACTAGTGCTGTTATCTTCATGCAATGATGCTTAAACTCTTCTACACCAAAGGAACACAAGGTTAAAATGGAGTAAAGGCTGTACTTTGAAACATTTACTCTGTCATTTAGGTTGTTGAATGTATAAAAATGCAAATCAATATGTGTACTGTTGACATAAATGAAATGACTGATGCTCATTTTTATACAGTACTTCACTGCAGCCATTATCTCTCACATTTGCAGGAATTGTCATATTTACTTATGTAATGCCATCTTGACAACATATCTATAAATATTACACCCAGCTGGATTTGAACCCTGCGTCATCTGTACTCTAAACATGAGCTTTCTACTTTTACACCTGCTGCCACAGGGAAAGCTAGAAAGCATATGTATTTTCTATACTCATTACTGTCTAAAGTCCTGACATCTGTGCCTCACCCCTTGCATTGTTGCCCAAAGCAAGACAAACAAATAAAAATATATTGCTACCTTCCCATTTAAACAGAGAACCACATTTGCTCATCGCTTAATTCCATGCAAACAGGGAAGACAAAATTCCTTAATGTCTTAAAATTTATGACACATTTCCAACATAAACTATGATATGAGTAAATTAGTATCTGTGAACTGTGTCTACCTTAACCTATATGCATCTGTATTTCTCATGTTCAAGGTAGATTAATTTAATGTGAATTTCACATAAGCAAGCACTTTGCTGTCCTATGCTCAAATGCAGTAGTGCGCTATGGAAAGAGCTGATTGGCATGTATTTCTATGTGCATTGCTCTTTATCCTTTTAAAATCCATGCAAAAACACCACCAAAGGGAAGGGACGTTTTAAAAATTGAACACATATTTACTCAGACTTTTATGTACCCTGCACCCATGCACTTGAAAATGGATATGTCAGTAATAGTTCCCAAATATCAACTACACTACAAAAACAAATAGCAAAACTGCATTGTTACATCATCCAAAGCTTTATACTGACAAAATACATAGACACTGCCTTATGCATGTCTTACTGTGGACATCAATTCATCAGAAATATGAACACACATTCATCAATACTTGCATCCATGCTGATCACAACTTGTCTATGTGTGTGTATGTGTGTGTGTGCCTGTAAGTGTGTCATTTACACAACATATTGAGAAACTGATGTGTATGTTCTGCAACATGCAAATTTTTTAGTCATGCATACCAACACAGCCATTTCATACAGATCTCACAACATCTTCCAAACATACAATGATGATGTCATCCACTATAAAGTGTCCAACTAGAATGAAAAAGTCAGACTTGTGCAGTGGTACTTGCATTAGGTACTGTGTTTTCTAGCTTGTATAACTACCTTAGGTAGAGGATCTCATCTCACTGTGGTCAACTGGTGTGTGTGCATTATCAAAAAAGCATGGGTCTTAATTCGAGTGTCAGGTAGAACAAACATTTTACACTTGTACATGCCAACACAGCCATTTCATACAAATCTCACAACATCTTCTTCCAAACATACAATGATGATGTCATCCACTATAAAGTGTCCAACAAGAGTGCAAAAGTCAGCCGTGTACAGTGGTACTTGCATTAAGTACCATGTTTTCTAGCTTGTATAACTACCTTAGGTAGGGGTTCTCATCTCACTGTGGTCAACTGGTGTGTGTGCATTATCAAAAAAGCGTGGGTCTTAATTCAAGTGTCATGTAGAACAAAAAGTTTTACACTTGTACATGCCTATACAACCATTTCATACAGGACTTCCATCATCTTCTCCCAAACATACACTGCTGATGCCATCATCTATAAAATGTTATCTGGCAGTATAAAAGTCAGACTTCTGCTGTGGCAATTGCATTAAGTAATATGTGCTCAAGATAGTTAGATAGGGGTTCCAGTCTCACTGAGGTCTTCTGATGTTAGCTCACATTCCAGAGATCATTTTAGAATAGCATGTGAGATATTCCTCCTGCCATTTTATTCTCACCAGACACTGCTGATGTCATTATCTCTAGTGTTGTCTGACAGAAGGAAAAGTGGAGTTGTGCAGTGGCACTTGCATTAAGTATCTGTTCTGTAGATAGTTAGGTAGGGGTTCCAGTCTCATAGCAAACCTCTGGTGTGTGTGTGTGTGTGTGTGTGTGTGTGTGTGTGTGTGTGTGTGTGTGTGTGTGTGTGTGTGTGTGTGTGTGTGTGTGTGTGTGTTCAGTTAGTTCACATTCTGGAGACCATTTTAGAACCGGATGTGACACTCCTACAACCATCTTATTCTCACCAGACACCACTGATGTCATCATCTCTAAAGTGTTATCTGATATTACAAAAGCCAGATGTGTGCTGTGGTACTTGTGTTAAGTACTGTGTTTTCGAGCTTCAGTACCTAGATAGGTAGGATTTCTAATTTCATAGCAGTTAACTTGAGTGTGTGTTCATGAAAATCATATTTTTGAGATAACTTTACACCGAGATATATCCCCACATTTATGTCAGACACTCCTCCTGACATCTTCTCAGCATATAATGATGCTATCATATTCTATAATGTGCTGTATGATACTGTTAAAGTCAGATATATGTGATGGTGCTACTCTCATATAGTGTGGAATCCAGCTTCTATACCTGCTCAGGTTTAATGTTCAAATCTGAACTTAGTCAACTTATGTGTGTGAATGGGGGGTTGGTGATACATCATGGTCATTGTATGGTCTTTTGAAACTCTTTTCATTTAACTACTACTCAGGAGAATGTTTAACATGGCTCCATGAATCCAACATCCCCTTTTTCCCCTCTGCTCACATAACAGCCTTCTTACAGAGGACTGGAGGATGTCATTATCTCAAAGATGCATATACACATCATGAAGCAGAGTCCCTCCATGAGCCTTTGCAAGCCATCTCCAGACCGTTGGATGTGTAGGGGTCAGTTCTGTCATGGGGTGGTGCACATGTCACACATGGACAGAGACAGTATATAATACAATTAAACACATACACACAAACATAAATACTCTTACTATTTTCCCTCATATACTGTAGATATTCTATTTTCATTTTCATGGTATAGTAATGGGTGTGATTTTATGTGATGTTGACCATTAGCTTCATAACATCCAGTGACTCTATGAACATTGCACATGTCAGTATTGCTGTCATCCACATGTGTTATCTTGAGGTGCAGATGTATGGTATGCCTAAAACAGGGTATTGCATTCTATGATGTGAGGTAATGCATTGATGGCCACTGCCATTTGATTACATATTCTATATATAACAGCTGTAGTAATATGGCTCCTGACAATTGTTGACATGGGATGATACTATGTATATTGGCCTAGTAATACCTGTGTTTTTGTAGTGTAGTATATCAACATTCTATGCAGTTCTCATTCAACCATCATAGTGACACCTGCAGTATGGCAGAGGTGAGCATGTGTATACCTACCATCATTAAATGATCTGTGACATATATCAATATAACATCATACTGATTTCATGTTGTCATGACGTTAACCACATAAACATCTCACACACTGTGACAGAACCGAAACCTTGGTGAATTCATTGTATGTGCAACTGGGTTGTTATTCCCAAGGATTATTGAGGTGGTCCCTAGCAGCATTTTGTGCCTAACAGCATTTGTGTAAATAACAGTTCTGCAAGAGCCACTTCCACCTCATTTGCAATGTACCCACACATGGTATCTGGGCAATCACACATGGCTTTCTAATGCAAAACATAGGCACATGATGTCCAATTGATGTAATTATGTGATTATGTGCAATTATGTAGAGTTGCATAACTATGTAAACAGTAGCACTGTGTGGCATGTAATACAAACTCAAGGTTGTATTTGGAGGTGTCACAAATAATTTCTAAATAAGTATGAAATGTTGAGGGGAATACACAACTAAGTGCAGAGCTGTTCATAGATGCCACCAGCCATACCCATCTGGAGAAAATAGACAATCTGCTAGCTGACAGTTTGGATCAAACGTCACCCCCTGCCACTGCTGGCCATCAGCCAAAGGATACATGCAACATTACTCAGCTTATTTATTTTCTCAGGAGAACAGCTCTTCTATGCTTCCTGTAAGGCTAATAACATGTCATCAATTGGCAGTGACAACATCCCAAGTTGCCTTCCCAAAAACTTAAACCCTGACCTAGCAAACTCACTTGGATCCCTGCTTAAACACAGCCTCTATACAGCCTATGTTCTGGCAGAAACATGTACAGCAACAGTCATCCATCTGGACAAGGGAAAAACATCCCTTGATCCAGGGAATTATTGACCCATAAGCCTTAATTGTTTTTCATCTATGATGCAGGCCAGAGAATCATTATGGACCTTATCAAATAGGACATAAGTAATCTCCTGAATGTGTAGCCAACATATTTTTTATTTATTACAGCTACATCATGTCTGTTAAATCTGCTTGACTTCTTCAAGAAGGTCACCAAGGACATGAATGAAAAAAAGACTGTACATCACACCTGCCTTGATCTGGCTAAAGCATTTGACATAAATCCATAATCAGGTAATACAAAGAAACTGCCGCAACTGGGTATAAACACCTATGTCACCAAGTGGGTAAATAAATGGATCACAGATAGGACACCTACTGTCAAAGTGTGTGAATTCACCTCAAGCAAAGGGCCAGTGACCAGGTATGTACCTCAATGTTCTGTACTGGGTCCTTTCCTGTTAAGTATTTAATTCTCAGAAGTCATGACAAACTTAGACAGCCTTTGTCTGTCCAACTTTGTGGATGACTGCAAATTGTGGACAATTAGTGAATCCAAGAAGGCAATTGATGTGCTCCATAAAGTATTAATGCACAAAAAAGAGTGTTGCCAGAGTCATGGAGAAGCAGTAAATGTACAAAAAAGCATAATTATTTTCTTTCTGAAAACAAATACCCAAGTTAATTGCTGTTCACCCTGCTAAAACATGACTGCACAGTGAGGTACAAAACTAACCACATCATCAAGTTTGCTGATGATATAACAGTGGTAGGCCTCATCAGCAACGATGATGAAGCAGCATAGTGGGCTGAGGTAGAACAACTGATTACCTGGTGTGACAGTAACAACTTAGCAGTAAACATAACCAAAACAAAGGAAATAATTTTGGACTACAGGAAAAAAATGCAAGGAGCATTCTCCTTTAACCAACTGTGAAGCAGTAGAGAGAGTGACTGGCACAAAGTTTCTGTGGACGTATACTGATAAGGACTTGTCCTGGTCTATCAATACAAATGCCATTGTCAGGAAGGCACATCACAGGCAACACTTTTTGAGAAGGCTGAGGAGAGCAAACATAAACTCAACAGTTCTCACAACCTTCTATAGAGGTACAGTAGAAAGCATCCTGACAAACAACCTCAAAGTATGGTACAGAAGCTGCTTTATCTCCAAGCGCAAGGCTCTCTAGAGAGTGGTGAAGGCAGCTGAGAGGATCATCAAGATCACCCTACCAGCTATCCAGGACCTGCACTTGTCCAGATGTCTTGGCAGGGTCAAAGACATAATTAAGGACTGCACCCATCCTGCTCACAGACTGTTCACATACCTATCATCTGGCAAGTGCATCCACAGCATAAGATGCAGAATTACGAGATTCAGAAATGGCTTTTTCCCACAGGCCATCAGACTGTTGAACTCTGGCAATAATCACACTCCATGCCAACCATCTGGATCAGCTCAATGTGAAAGACCATGTCAAATTGTGCAATACCTTGACTGCCTGTCTCATCCAATATTAGTGCAATACTCAGTAAGTCAAGCCAATTCAATAGTCATCAAGGGTAGTAGTAAGGCCAGAGAAATGTCTCACTATAGTGCAATATCTAATACTATTCTGTAACTCAGTCACCGTGCAGTACTCATGAATGCTTCATTCTGGGCAATACTCAATGTAAGTCTTTAATGAAATGTCTTACCTCAGTACTGTGCAAAACTCAAAGCAAGCAAAGCGATCACTGTATAATAAATATTAAAGTGAGTTAAATGTATGTGCAATATTAGGATTATCTATTTAGAACATTATGGTATATAGTAAGTAGTTACATATCTATTAATATCTTGTCATATTAAGTCTATGTGATCTCTACACATTCGAGTTCGGAGATATGGAAATTCATTCAGTTTTTGCACTTGTGTGATTCTGAGTGACAATAAAGTTTACATTTGCTTTGACTTTTGATTTTGACTTTACTTCCAATCTAGACAGCACACCTCTATGAGTAGACCCAGTGGTACATGACCTGGGTACTCAGGTAGATAGTAAATGGAACATCCAACTGCATGTGACCACAGTGGTGACAAATCCCTTGTCTGTAGCACAACTCATAAGTATGGGAAGGCCATCCACATCAACGGACATTATAATTCCATTGTTCTCAGCCTTTATCAAACCAATAACTGTGTACAATGCACCCTTTTGCTAGTACCTCATCATACATCTGCAACAACTGGAGCAACCCCAGAGTTATCTCACAAAGAAGATATATGGTATAAACAGCAAGTCCTATGCAGAGAGATTGTAAGCCCTATCCCTGTATTATATCTCCTTTAGACTACTAAGGTTCTATCTGTGTCTGGCCTTGAGGGCTGTCTCCAATCTGGCCATGATGGAAATGCTACACTTTGTTAACAAAAACTGCATGAGGGTCATTTGTTCTAAGGATGTTAACTCATCCTCCAGCATAATAAATCATGTTGAACAGATGAATGCATCTCTCAGACAATAATCTTCTCTGGAACAAGCTTCACAGTCATGTAAGACAAAAGCATTGTCTGACCCTCTTCAAGTGCAACTTACATCAATGGATGGCTAATCATGATTGTACTCCTGTTGCTGCAGCCATGTCCCTCATGGATGGAGGCAGTTAGCATTAGGTAACATAGCATAGGCTCATACCTGTGTGAACATTGTTCATATAGCTATTTAAAACTGTGAAATACATGGTACACAGGGCTAGACTTTTATGAGGTCTTGGGTTTTTAGCCTAGTACTCTCCTATCACCTGTAAATCTATGGTGTACAACTGTATCCTTGGTACAGTTGTAGTGTGACTGTACAGCATCAGAGATGTACCAGTACATCACATCAGCATTATCACTTGATAGTTTACATGGACAGTTATGTATGCATGTCAGGATTTCATGGTAGCATAACATTTTCCATGGCAATGTGAAGGTGGCAATGACCATGTCTCATGCCTTGGGTTTGACATGTGCTGATATAAAGTGTATTCCATGTATCATTTGGTATGTGAGCAGTATCACAGAGACAGTGCTCTCGCTCATTGATGCTACACTTTGCAGTATGTAGTTTCTGTGTATATGGGCATACTGATGGATTGCCATCAGTCTCACATATTGCTGTATCATTCATTATAATGGATTACTTCTTAATTCACACATCAGTTGGAGATTCTGCATGCAATATCCATCAATATTGCCTGTAGCAAATGAATGCAATACAAAACTATGTGTAGGGAATCTACTGCTAATAGTGTGGTGTTTGTATGTTATCCATATGGCCAATACCTGTGTGTTCCAGCGATGATTTACTCAAGTGTGTATGTTTTACCACAGTGATCTTCCACACATCTTTTTGGCAATACATAAGTATTCTTTGTGATGCATAACCATTAGGAGTTGACCTCGTGGTCTTCCCTTCAAGGTGTTCTAAAAAATGCATGGGTGATAATCTTCTTGTGATGCACCTACTAAATACACAGCTCATTGACAACATTGATGGCATGGGTTACATTCATGCAAGTGGATTGTGGCATATGCTTCATGCAAACCTCTCAACTAGCCAGGATTGCTCCTAATTTATTTCATGCAAACCTCTCAATTAAGCAGGATTGCTCCTAATTTAAATTGCAGGTATAACAATGTCCATCTTAACACCTCCTAAAAGTGGATATTTTTAAGGAAGATGTGCTTGATTCCCCTTATAAATTACTGACAAATCATTACAGTTGTACAAGTGTGTTCCAGCAGAACATGTATAATAACTCACAATCACATATTTTATCTCAAAATCTCCAATTAATGTGGTATTATTCTGATAGTGTATCCAACATTGTGCCTACTTCTGTCTACTGTTGTCCATGAGCTTGTTGCTATGTGTCTCTGATTGGTTAAGAGCTATGCTGACATTTGAGTCATACACGATCAATTCATTTTACACACCTTCACAATATGAACATACCCATATTGTATATAATATCCTTGTTAAATTTCCTCTCCAGTTATCATGCCAGGGTATTTATATCACAACCAATCATCTCCATTGATATGTGACCTTGTGTGGCAGCCACATAATATACTATAACTATGTGATGATATGGATATACCCGCATAGGGAGTGTAAGCAGCAGTATGTACTGCAATTTGTACATATATATGATTACTTTTCATGATGTTGCCTTGTCTTTGGGGAGTACATGAATTGGCATGCCCTTATCTGGAACACATTATCATGTTTTACTTGGCCTGATCCTCGTCATTCCTACCGCTCATGTCTGTGGCTCTTTTCAATATGCACACTTCCCCAGACTAGTGTATTTATACTGCATTATGTGTACCGCTAATAATTATCACAAAACTTGATTTCTGTATGTGAGAAACATGTTTAGTGTATGCTGCACTGAGTATACTTTTCTATAAATCTGTTTTACTACATTCATTACATTCATTTTAGCCCTGGAAGTCAATGTGGCTGTCCACACAATTCCACAGAGCAAGCTTGCCGCAGGGAAACTTGTCTGCTTGTGTTATATGCTTTTGTGCTGCTTGCACAGTTTGCTGGCAGGCAACACTGTTGCTGGCCATGAAAAATCACTTGTATCCATGTAAGGATGATGTGCAGTTTGCATATGTGATACGTACTGCAGCGCATTGTGCAAGTATGTTAACTCTGTGTAGGCTTCACAATAAGTCTACACAGAGTTTAATGAATCTCTGAGCAAGTTTTTAATTTCTCATCTACAAATGGTTCTACTTCATAAGGACAGAAAACATGAGGATTTTTCCTATAACATTAATTCTTTGATTTTTCAATACTAAATCTAATTTAAGAATTAAAAAAGGAAACAGGGAACAAAATCAAAGATCAAATGCAACAAGTTGAATTTGGGAGGTTATATATATAAACACCAAATTCTATGAGTACAGGATAATAAGCTTACATTTATTACCTGATATAATTAATTACCTATAAGGGTCAGTGGGGTGATTTTTTTCCATGAAGGCTTTTATCATTTAAGTTAGTGAACTATAGCTTGCATGTGTGTCATTTATGTCATGTCATTAATAATTCATTAAAGTAAACTATTATCCTGCAATAATTATATAATTTTATATATATATATATATATATATATATATATATATATATATATATTTTATAATTTTGTACTATACTAATTAACTTGAAGAAAGATTTTAATTTAATCATATACCACCACTATCAGTCAGGAAAGGACATATCCATCTGATTTTAACAGTTCCATCAGGGTGTCAAAAAGTTTTTATACTTCCATTTTCTTTTTACATAAAATATCAACACTGGTGTCTTAATTCACTTGTAATTTCAATCTTGGTTTATGTAATTTCAAACATTACTTTTAATAAATATTTGTTTCTGATGCAAATTTATTTTTCCAAAATCCAAATCACATACAATTTCAAATGGTTAAATTTCTTTCTCAAATATTAAACAATGAATATAATTTAACAACAGCACATAAAGTTTATGAAAATCTACTTTATTAATGTAGAAGCATGGTAACTTTATGTTACCTTTCAAAGTGTAGTTTGACAGTTTACAAGCTGTTTTTTAAGTGATTGTGATCATGTTAATTTACAGACGGCATAGAAAGTGAATAGACAACTGTAGATCAGAGAGCACGTGCTATGTGCAGCAATTTTAAGAAGCATATCTAAGACTGAGAGTGCACATATGAATGTTAAGCATGTACCATTCCTAGTGCAATTTTGACAGTGCAGCCAGAGAGGAAGCATGCATGATTACAACAGTTAATTTTTATATAAGTTACTCAAGTTAAAGTCAGTAAACTTTTACTGTGATGTGTTTGCATAAAATAAAGCTCCTTGAACAGAACCCACAAAGAATCTTCTATTGTGGCCAAAGTAGGAGAGCGACATGGTGTTAGAACCTGGATAGAAGAGAATAAGATTCAGGGCCATGAGGTGCAGAAATGACTGTGAAGGCAAACTTAAAGAAATGAGCACGAAAAATAGCCAGAAAAGAAGCAAAGGTAATCAGAATATGTACAAACTACTTATTTTATAAAAAGGACAAAACAGGGCATTACAAGGGCACAAAACAGATTATTAAACAAGTGGGAGGCATAAAAGGCTTATTAACAAAAGCAAATGTTTAAAGTAAAGGTGTTTGATGAAACAATTAACATAACAGTAAAATGAAGATCTTTAAAGGCAAAACAAACATGTTTAAGGCAAAATGGGCATGTTTCGAGTAAAACAAGCACAAGAAAAGTACAATGGGCATGGAAAGAGATTAAAACGAATATAATAAGGGCAAAAAAGGGGCACATTAAGTGTCCATTAAGCAAGGAGACTGCATGTTTTTGGCAAAGTGCTGTGTTTTGGCATAATTATGGTTTTGTATTGTATTAAGGGCATAACTAAAGTTATTCAAAGTATCTGAAAGTGTGTAAAAGTGCTTACAGTGTGTGCTTATTACTGTGCATGTATCTTGAAGACTTATTTGTGTGCAAAGTGCAACTATTTCATGAAGTGCAGTCAAAGTATAGCCATTTTGAATAGTTTCTTGTGCTCGGTGTGTGTCTGTCCGCAAAGTGCTGCCATTACAGAGTGTTCCTTGCACTATAGACAATTGCTGAGATTTCATTGTGTTGTGTGCTGTTTATTCGCAAAGTGCCATTACTTCGAAATGTTATTGACTTTGAGCTTCTCCTGCGCAGTTCAGTGACATTGTGCAGTTATCTGAAGTATTTCTTAAAATGATGATAAATTACTCTAGCAATACAATAATTTCAAAAGTATTACAGAGCCCTAGAAACTTGTTTCACAAAGTCGAGTTACACAGATGCTTGCGTCATGCAGTTATTTGACATGTTTCTTATACTGATAAGAGGTGATTTTGTGCAATGCAGTAAATTCAAGCATATCACAGTGCCTGAGAGAGACTTATTTCATAAAGTTCAGTTTTACAGAAGCTTGTTGTGCTATTGTGTAAAGTTACAAGTACTGGCATAAATTTCTGGCATATGTGTATGAGTATGTGTTTGTGCTTATGTGCAAAACCCTTCCCTGGTATGTGTTATGTGTTTTGTTTGTTCATTTTTATATTCTGAAGAAGGAGGGGTATTGACTCTTCCGAAAGTGCTTAAATAAATCAGTTTCTAATTTTATCTACTTGTTCGGTCTTTGGGCTTGGTTCTTCGTGTTTTGTGCTTTAATGTGTTATGTCAGATGGATTTCAAAAGCTCTTACCTCTTGCATTTAATCAAAATATTGCAGAGAAATGGAGAATATTTGAGGAGTAGTACGATATTTTTATACAAGCAGCTTATTCAGATAAATATGCACACACCAAGGCATTAATTTTGTTAAACTTAGCTGGGTCTGAGGCCATAGAAAGAGTGTTCATTTGTGTATGCACAAGCAGTTTAATGAAGGAGAAGGTGAAAACTGTCGTACTGTTATACAGGCTGAGTCAAGGGAAGACCCCAAGTGTTTGAAGCGCATGTTCAGAGAAATGTCTAACCCGCAGACAAATATAACCTTGGCGAGACATTTTTTTACACAATAGATCAGAAACCAGTAGAAACATTTGCAGCATATATAACTGATCTGAGAAACAAGGCTAAAACATGTCTGTTTGGTGACTTAAAAGATGAATTAATAAAGGACGGGCTCGTGTGTGGTATTAATAGTGCTGCTGTGAGAAAGATCTTGCCTCGTGATAGTGATTTAACAATGAGTAAAGACAGAGATTTGCCAAATCCATGAAGTGACAGAAAAACACACAAGTATGCTTGCAAGTGACAAGAGCATGGTTTCAGCATGCTCCGGAGCATATGTACAACATGTGGCAAATAGAAACAGGCCTAATAAGCACATGGCAGTCACAACCCCTGCTGGCTCATCAAGAAAATGATGTGTTTTCTAGTAAACTCTAAGACAAGTTCAGTTACAGGAGCATGTCCCTCAGTGCAGTACAATCACAAATCAGCAAGCACCAAGTCCTGCTTTATTGTTAACTGTCGCAACTGTGGCGCAAATCACGAGTCTAAAAGGTAGAAATGTCACAAGTATAACAAATGGAACATTTCCAAAAAGTTTGCAAGTCAGGTAAACCTCTTGCAGTTGTATAGAAAGGTCACACAAAAAGCAGGTTGATCAAGTAGAGACACACCAGTCATTTGTCTATGTGGATGATGCATCAGTAATTGGTGAAAGAGTTGATGCAGTGAATTTATTGGCAAAGAGTGAAGAGTTCCATACTGTCTGGATCAATGGTAATTCCATACAGCTTAAAGTAGACGCAGGTTCAAAATGGAATTATCGCAGACATATTTGCTAGAATGACTACCAATGAACAACTCAATGCAGCCAGTAGTGCAAAACTTATTGCTTATGGAAGTGAAAAGATTCAAACCAAAGGCTCAGTGATGCTTTCATGTTGTTTGGCCAAGAACTATTACAACTTGTTATTCTATGTTGTCAGACCACTACAGTCTCTACTGGGTCTCAAAGATAGTTTGAGGATGAATCTGCTTTCTTTTACCAAGCAAAGTTCATCACATAAGTGCATCTCCTAGCTCTAAGTCATTTTCTCACAGTATGCTGATATTTTCAAGGACAGGTTGAGCAAACTTCCAGTAGTTTATTCCATGAAGTTAGACCCAGGGGTCACTCCAGTAGTCAGACCAGCAAGAACAGTTCTGATAGCTATGCAGGATAAAGTTAAGGCTTAGCTCGACAAAATGGTACAGCAAGGTGTAATTTCTCCAGTTACAGAACCAACTGAATGGCTATTGTCTATGGTGGCAGCTTAACAAAAAAAAGACTCAGATGAAATCAGAATATGCATTAACCCAACAGATTTGAACAAAGCTTTAAAAAGATCATATCATCCAATGCACACAGTAGAAGAGGTTGCCACCCTAACACCAAATGCCACTGTTTTTTTTTCAGTCTTGGATACAAAGAGTTAATTTTGGTAAGTGATGCTTGATCACAAATCCTTATTACTAACCACTTTTGGTGCTCCATTTGGCAGACACAGATTTATATGGATGCCACTTAGGATACATTTTGCAAGTACAGACTTTCATCGTGCAATGGGGCAAATTTTGGGGGGTTATGCTTGTGCCACAGTAGTGAATGATTTATTGGTTGCAGGCAGTGGTGAAGCACAGCATGACAGAAAGATAAAGAAAGTTCTAGACAGAGCATGTGAAGTGAACTTGAAGCTCAATTCTCTGAAGTATAAATTCAGACTCCCAGAAGTTACATATGTAGGTCATTTGTTTACCAGTACTGGCTTGAGACCAGGCCCGACCAAGCAAGCAACCATTCTTGAGATGTCAGCACCAGACAATGTTCAAGCTCTACAATGTTTCTTAGGCATTGTCAACTATTTAGATAAGTTTATACCACACGTCAGTGAGTTGACAGCACCTTTAAAAGAGCTAATGTGCAAAAATGCTGCATGGTCATGGTTAGAACACCACCAGATGGCATTTGAAGAGCTCAAGCAGAAAATTGCCAACCCATGTACATTAAGATACCCCCTCCCCTTATCTCATGGGAAGAGGTCATCAATGCCCACTCAAAGGCATAAAATACAGCCTCCATGGGACCCGATAACATCTCAGAATGCATCCTACATGAACTCAGACATGAACTTGCAGCACCATTAGGCACCTGATTCAACCAAACCCAGAGTACTGGTTTTGTCCCAGCCAAGTGGAGGACAGTCACTGTCATCCCTTTACACAAAGGTGGAGCATCCACCAATCCAGGAAATTATAGACCCATCAGCCTATCTAGCCTGATCTGCAAGGCCATGGAATGGATTATCTTGGACCTCACTAACAGGGCCATTGGCAGCCTCCAAACACTCAACACCACACAGTTTGGCTTTGTCAAGGGGAGGTCATGTCTGTTAAATCTGATTGATTTCTTTGAAACAGTAACCTTACCTGACAAGGGGAAGATGGTGCAAACCACCTACCTTGACCTGGCCAAAGCATTCAACACTATTCTCCACTCAGGCATAATAGATAAACTCTCAACTAGGCATCAATCCATATGTTACCAGATGAGTAGCAAACTGGCTCACTGATAGAACCCAACTAATCAAAATAAGGGAAGCAACCTCAAACACAGTAGACCAGTAACAAGGGGAGTACCCAAGGGATCAGTCTTGGGCCTCTGTTATTCATGATATATTTCTCCGAGGTGCAGGCCAACTCCAGTGAGCTATGGCTGACCAAGTCTGCAGATGACTGCAAACAGGGCATGGTCATTAATTCCCCAAGTGATGTGGATGTCCTCCAAGAGAGTCTTACACAAACAAATTACTGGTGCCAGAAACTTATCATCAATCTGAATGCCAAAAAATGCATCATCATCCCCTTTGGGGAGAGTGACTTCCCCACATATTATCACATTAATGACAACATCCTAAGCATGAAATCAGTCATGACTGATTTGGGCACCCCGGTTGATAGCAACCTGACTTTTGACCACCATGTTGCTTCCATTGTACGGAAAGCTTTCTACATGGCCCACCTCAAAAGTAACAGTATCTCATCCAGGGGCAAGGAGGTGATAACATCCCTATATTCTTCCCTTATAAGGCCAATTAATGAACACAATGCCTCCTTTGTGATGTACCTCACAAAGCACATGCAGCAGCTGGAGGGACCACAAAGGTTCCTCACCAGGAGAATCCATGGCCTCAAACGTCTACCCTACACAGATAGGCTAAAAGCCCTGTCCCTCTACTCAGTTTCATACAGACTCCTCAGAGGTGACCTCTGTCTGGCATACAAAGCAATCTCAGATCCCGCCTTGATGGTACTGCTGCATATCCACAAATCAAGCTCCACTCGAGTAACCCGCACACATGACCTCAACCTGGTCTGTGACATCAGTAGGACTTGGTGGAACAGATTTGTGTCCCCAGAGACTCCCCTATCTGTGGAAAAGACTCCTTCTCTATATCAAGCAGATTACCTCATTATCCCTTTTTAAGCGCAACCTGGTTAACTGGATGGAAAACAGAAATGACACCCCTGGGATTCCATGTGTGTCCCTGCTGGACAGGGGCTTTGGGTGCTGACTTGTCTAAACATGGGCTAAATTCTTGGCTAGGCTTATAAGGGCCTCAGGGCCAATAGCCTAGTAACTTCCTATGATCCTATGATGTGAAAAAAAATGTTTCTCTTTCCTGTGATGCTTTAAAATGTGGTCTAGGTGTAGTTATACTTCAAGAGGGCAGACCAGTAGCCTATGCGTCTAGAACACTTACTCAAACTGAGATGTAATATGCTCAAATTGAGGAAGAACTTCTGGCAGTAGTATTTGTATGTTCCATGTTTCATGTTTTTATCTATGGTCAAGCTATTAAGATTGAAAATGACCACCGACCTCTAGTTACTATTCTAAAGAAGCCTTTGCATTCAGCTTCAGTAAGATCAGAAAGAATGATGCTCAAATT
Source organism: Protopterus annectens (assembly GCF_019279795.1). Lineage (NCBI taxonomy): Eukaryota > Metazoa > Chordata > Ceratodontiformes > Protopteridae > Protopterus > Protopterus annectens. Next base: position 1,934,340,177 of record NC_056735.1, on the reverse strand, counting down.
GCAAAAGTACAACTTCAGCATGGTCTTTGCAAAAGGCAAACTACTCTGTTTGGTTGATACCTTATCAAGATAACCCAGGAATACAACGGAACAACTTCACAGAAAGAATTTTGACTTTGATATGGTGGCAGTGCATAGTTTTTCTACAACTAGACTTGATGGGTTGAGAGATCACACTGAGACTGGTCCAGTTTTACAAATGCTCAATCACTACCTTAATGTTGGATGGCCATCAAAGCAATCTAGTGTACCACCAGAAGTGTAAACTTATTTTCCCTACAGAGATGAAATGTTGATGGAAGATGGTATTATATTCCAAGGTCCTAAAATTGTAGTTCCTGCTTCCTTACAATGTGAGTACATCCAGAATTGCATTGTTGTCACCTAGGTTTTGCTTCCACTAAGAGGCGAGAGAAAGAATTAGTATGTTGGCCTTCATTACTAAAAGACATTGATAAAGTACTTTCTTCTTGTTCAGTATGCAATAGTACTAGATTGCACTTGCAAATAGAACTGCTTCAGCTACATCCATTTCCTGAACTACCTTGATCGACAGCAGCCACTGATATCTTCAAGTGGAACAGTCAGTACTACTTGGTATTGGTAGACTCTTATTTAAATTGGTTTGAGATAGATCTCCTTCTGAATCCAACATCTGCTACTGTTATTACTAAGCTGAAATGTCATTTCTCAGTCCATGGTAGTCCACACAAAGTTATTTCTGACAAGGTTACTCAATTTACTAGCCAGTTGTTTCAGAAATTTGCAAGAGAATGGGACTTTCTAGACATTACCAGCAGTCCCGAGTAGCCTCAGTTGATTGACCTAGCTGAACAAGCCGTGTGGAGTGCAAAACAACTACTTGAAAGGTCAAGATGTGATAATTCAGGTGCTTTCTTAAATCTACTTACCCTTAGGAACATACCACATGATGATGTTCTCAGATCTTCAGCTCAACGATTTCTTTCCAGACAAACAAGAACTACGCTATCTATTACTACCAATCTATTAAAGCCTAAAGCCAAGAATAATAAGACCATCAAGGCTCAATTATTTAAGAAGTGTTCTATCCAGAAGTCATCATACAAGTCGAACAAACTTCTTCCTCCATTAAGGGAAGGAGAAATGGTCAGACTTCAAACAGATAAAATGTTTTGATCATATAGGACAAGTTATTGGCAAATGTCTTGAATTGAGATCCTATCTTATAGACTCAGAAGGTACAGAGTACAAGCGAAACCATGAACATCTGTTACCTGTACCAGAATCATCATCACACCATTGTTATAGTGACTTAGACTCGAAATCTCAGACTGAACCAGACTCTAAATCTCAGAGTGAACCAAATGTTGTTTCTATCCCAGATAGTGTTCTTACCTCTGATTCTATTCTTGAAGATGTTTCAAGTAAATCACAGATCGGACATTTTTCTGTGACAGTTCCAATAGTTGAGCCCAGTTGCCAAATTTATGTCACACGTTATGGATGAGTATCTAAGGCCAGTGTGAAACATGTAGCAAAATGGACTTAACTGTGTATATATGCATTATTTCTTTTATAAATGCATGACTAATAATTGTCTGTGATATCTGCATGCCAAAAAGGTTTCATAACATTGCATGTTTTGTTTTCAAGAGGGAGGATTTAGATCAGAGAGCACGTGTCATGTGCTGTATCTTTAAGAAGCACGTCAAAGACTGAGCATGCATATATAAATATTAAGCGTGTCCTATTCCCAGAGCCATTTTGATAGTGCAGCCAGACAATAAGCATGTATGATTACAGAAGTTAGTTTGTATATAAGTTACTTAAGTTAAAGTCAGTAAACTTCTGTTGTGATATGTTTGTATAAAATAAAGCTGCTTGAACAGAACCCACAAAGACTCTTCTGTTGTGGCATGTAGGTGAGCAACAACAGCCAACATCTGCCTTAAGAAAAGCATAGTTTCATACCAGAAGCATAGCTAGGGAGGAGCAAAGTGAGTGGCAAACCAAGGCACAAGGTGTTAATGGGATGTGAATGTTTAATTCCACTTGGTCAGTATTGCGGTACTGGCATTTATTTCCATACTGGTATGTTATGGAAATTAATCCCAGTACTGCTTTTAATGTCAGCACTGAAACACTTTCTTCAGTGCTTTCTGTCTTATATAAGTTGTAGCAAGTGATTTCTGAAAATTTAGCAAGTGATTCTCTATGTTTTTGACATTTTATGTAAAAAGAAAATGGAAGCTTAAACACTTTTTAGGTTCATAGGTTCATAGGTGTGTACTAGGCAAATGGCCCTGGAGCCTTTACAAGTCTAGCTCATAGGCTAGGCATCATGCCACCCGACCTAAGTTCCCAGTGTCTCTGTCAAGTAGAGCCACTGGAGTGATCCCTGGGGTGAATTTTCTAATTCCCATCCACTCATCAAGATTTATCTTGAAGAATGCTAGTGAGTGTATGGGAAGTTTATTCCATAGTATGGGCAGTCTGTGGGTTATGAACCTGTCCCTCCAGCTTGTTCTGTTTGTGGTAATGAGGTTGAGGTCTCTGGAGTGTGTAGTGTCGAGGGATTGGGATTTCTTTAGATGTAGCATTTCTAACAGAGCTGCATCAGACATGGCTTTGTAGCTCAAGCAGAGAGTGCCTCTCAGTAGGCGATATGAGACAGAGAAGAGTTTTTTGAGTCTGTCCATATAGGACAAGTATTTAAGGCCTAAGATCCTCTTTGTGAGGTATTTATGCAGCCACTCCAGTTGTTGTAGGTGTCTAGTGAGGTACATGCCAAATGAGCATTGCACTCGATGATTGCCCTAATGAGGGAAGAATAGAGGGAGACAATGACCTCTTTCTTCCTGGATGCAAAACCCTTAGTAATGAGATGTGCCACATAGAAGGACTTTCTAACCACAGTGGCAATGTGGTGGTCAAAGAGAGGTTGCTGTCAACCTGTGTTCCCATATCTCTTATGACGCCTTCTATGTTCAGTGGACTACCATCGATGTGGTAATTCATGGGAACTGGCTTTTTCCCAAAGGGGATGACAACACATTTTTTGGCATTGAGCTTAAGGCCATGGTTCTGACACCAGTCACTGGTCTCAGTGAGGCCTTTCTGTAGGATGTCAACATCACTTGAGGAGTTAATTATGGCTCCCAGCTTGCAATCATCTGCGAACTTTGTCAGCCAGTGTCCCTTCATGTTGGCCTGGACTTCAGAGAAGTAGATACCAAACAGGAGAGGATCCAGGACCAAAACCTGTGGGACTCCAATCGTAACTGGTCAACAGTCTGACTTGGAGTCAGCTACTTTCACACTGTGGCTTCTACCTGTTAGCCAATTTGCAACCCACCTAGTGATATAGGGATTGATGCCTAGCTTAGTGAGTTTTTCTATTATTTCTGAGTGGAGAATGCTATCAAAGCTCTTGGCCAGATCAAGGTAGGCTGTATGAACTACTTTGCCTTCATTCACAGCTCTGGTGACTGACTCAAAGAAGTCAACAAGGTTGAGCAGGCATGATCTACCTTTCACAAAACCAAACTGTGTGGGATCTAGAGCTTGGAGGTTCCCCATAGCTTTGTTTATTAGGTCCATGATGATGTGTTCCATAGCTTTGCACATCAGACTTGTCAGGCTAATGGGGCAATAGTTCCCAGAGTCTATAGTTGCTCCTCCTTTGTGGAGAGGGATGACTGCAGCATTGTGCCATTCGGTAGGGATAAAGCTTGAGGTGAGGCTGTGATTGAACAGAGCACACAGGTGAGATGCAAGTTCACTCTGTAGTTCATGTAGAACACAGCCAGGGATATTGTCAGGTCCCATAGAAGCTGTATTCTTGGCCTTGGACAGTGCTGTTTTAACCTGTGCAGCAGTAATACTGGCTGCCTGGAAATCTACTGATATTGTGATTGGTCCTTTGGTGGGGGAGAGAAGGGTAAAGTTGGCACTGAATCTGTCGGACAGTATATTGGCAATATCTGTTGGCTCGGTAGAGGAGGTGCCATTGTGCAACAGCTCAGAGCAAATCTGGGTATTGCTGTGGGGATTCTTTACATAACTATAGAAGGCCTTGTGGTTGTCTTTACTATCTGCTGCAATTCTGTTTTCATAGTTAGCTTTAGAGGATTTGATGATGAATTTCAACTTTTTGTTGAGGTTGAAAAGGGAGTTTTTCCAGTCTTGGGACTTCACCTCATTTCTCATCAGTTTCCACCTTCTGTTGTATAGTTTGTTTATGGCAGAAGACCACCAGATTGGCTTCCTTTTTTTGGAGGAGAGCATCTTCGTTCTGTTGGGTATGGCAAGATCTATGCATTTGTGTATGTGTTCGTACATGGCATTAGTGTATGATTCAGCAGTCATGCAGCTGATCTCCAATTGCATGAGTGCCATGAAGTTAGCCACCTCTTTTTAGGAGCCCAAAGTTAGCTTTCAAGAAGTTTTTCATGGTGGTTACCTTTGCGGGGATGGGTGGGGGGGTGGGATGTGGATTTCCAAGGTGATTAGTTTGTGGTAGGATCTAACCAGGGAGGAGTTGACTATTGGTACAGAGCAATGGTCACCCATGTTAGTAATGACCAGGTCAAGGATATTGCTGCCTCTAGTGGGGGTAAGAATGAGCTGGTTCAGGGCATTGGAATTAATGAATTCCAGGAAAGACTGGGCAAGTGTATTGGTACATGAGTAGTTTTACAAGTTAATGGAAGGGTAGTTGAAGTCACCCAGTACAAAAGGTTAGGTTGGACCCTAATATTCTCCAGGGTGCTAAGGAAAGTGAAGTGTGAGTCTTGGGACATGGTTGGGGACCTATAGCAGGCTATGACCTGAATCGCTGTCTTACCCAATGTTAGCTGCACCTGAAGTATCTCTAATGCATCAAGTTGGGCTACCAGTCGGGAGGTGTGCACATCCTTTATGAATATGGAAACACCACTGTCTTTGGAGCTTTGGTCCATGTTCTGGGGCTGAAAGGTATGGAATGAGTTATAGCCTGGTAGTGCAGGGGTGCTATCTGCTGCCTTGAACCAAGTCTCTGATACAGCACAAATGTCAATGTTCTCCATTTTAAGGAGTGCTTCAAGTGAGTGCATTTTGAGATTTAGACTTCTAGCATTAAGCAGCATGATCCTCAGATTGCATTTGTTTGTAGCTGTTACAGTGGTAATTTGGTCTTTGGAACACTGCCTAAAAAAGGCACTATAGGGGTGGCAAGAGCCTTGGCCAGTATCTGGAAGCCCAGAGGTGACAGATGCAGGCCATCTCTGGCAAAGCATCTAGGTCTGTCAACCATGTCATCCCAGGCAGACAGATACTGGATCCCCTTAGAATGACACCAGAAACTTAGCCAATTGTTGAAATCAATCATTTTCTGCTTGTACTGTGGTATCATTCTGGGTGATGGTAGGAGGTTGCTCAGGGCTAGGGTCATACCCATCTGGGCTACATAATCTGAGAGCTCCTCCATGTCTCTTTTCATGCAGTCCAAGGAGGTACGTCTCAGGTCATTCACGCCCACATGTACAGTGAGAGTCATATTTGTACCTGTTGTTGAGGGACCTGAGTGCATGCATTATGTGGTGGATCCTGGCACCTGACAGGCAACTGACTCTTACTTTCTTCTTATTCAACCTAGTGAGTGGGACATCAGCGTGCCTCACTATCGAGTCACCTATGACTAGTGTGTTGGGCATGCTGTTTTGCCTTAGGGGCTTTGCTTGAGTGCCACACTATTTAGGAGAGTTAAGTGTCTCGTGATTAGTGTTGTGGTGGTCGAGTGCGTTTTTGCCGTGGAGGTCACTTCTGTTTGTGTAGATTTTTATTGAGAGCCTCCACGAAGGTGGGTGTGTGGTTTGTGTTTTTATATGAAGGCAGTGCTGGTGTGTGTTCTGGAGGGCTATGTGTTCCATGTGTTGTGGTGCAAGTATTGACCTGCTCCTCTTGACCAGCTATTCTGGTCTTGGCTGCAGAATGCATGGCTTCCAATTTGGATATATAAGTGCATCTCTCGCAAGTCTGAGTGTTGGGAGGTAAGAGAAGAGGGTTGTCAGTGTACATGAGGCAGTTGCTACATTGCCTCAGGATGCCCAAGCTCACCAGGCTAATAGGAGAAAGTACAGGGAACTGACCTTTAGACATACCTGGAGGGGTGGGAATTAATAATAAGTACTGGAGCTGTTTCCTTGTAGAACATTTAGTGGTGGTAGCACTGCTGTCTGCTACAATAATTGTTACATGAAGTTTGGTAAAGTGAAAGACTAATAAGCTAATAGAAGTGCAGGAGAGTAGAGAACTAGCAGATATAAGGGAAAATTTTAAGAGCACTGCTCAGAAGTTTACAAAAAGTTCTGGATACAGCAAATCTGTATCTGGACTACACCTATTTCAGGAAAGGCAGGAAACATTTTTTTTTTTTTTTGTAGAAAGTGAAGAGACAGAAGAAAATTAGATAATTCAAAATGCAGACGCTAAGGAGGTGGGCCTTTGCTAAGTTCTCACTATTAACAGTAGTATGAGCTGATATAATGTGACTTGGGGGAAGTGCCCAGTATTAACTTTATACCACAGGTGGGCAACTCAAAGCCACCAAGACATAAAGACCACAACAAGAACTGGGAGGGTAGGTGAGAAAAAAAAAAAAAAAACAGTTGTACAGATTACAGAGCTATTAAATCAAAAGTGCAGACAATAAATGAAAATAAACTCATCTTTTCTCAATATCACAGATGGCAGTAGGTCAGTCTCTCTGCAGCAGCCTGAGCAACAGGTATATCTGATTTAAAATACTAGCTATTTAAGGCACAGAACAGAAACCAGACCAATTATCCAAACTATAACAGTTGCAGGAATGCCTTGGTTAGATTAAGCCAGTTCTGTGCACTTTCTCTCACTAAGAAAACAGATAGAGCTCTAGACAAAGGATTTCACTACAAACTGAGGTCAACACTAACAGATATTCAGCTATATCACACAACAAAAAGGAGAGTAACAACAGTTGTACAAATTACAAAGATATTAAATCAGACGTGCAGACGATAAATGAGAATAAACACTTATCTTTTCTCAGTATCACAGCAGCAGCCTGAGCAACAGGTATATCTGATTTAAAACACTTGCTATTTAAGGCCCAGAACAGAACTCAGACCAATTATCCAAACAATAACAGTTGCAGGAATGCCTTGGTTAGATTAAACCAGTTCTGTCCACTTTCTCTCATTAAGAAAACAGATAGGCCTCTAGACAAAGGATTTCACTACAAACTAAGGTCAACACTAACAGATATTCAGCTATATCACACAACAAGAAGGAGAGTAATAATTGTACAGATTACAGAGATTGTAAATCAAAGTGCAGACGATAAATGAGAATAAACTCTTATCTTTTCTCAATATCACAACTGGCAGTAGGTCAGTCTCTCTGCAGCAGCCTGAGCAACAGGACACCCTGATGAAGCAGTTAAAATCAGATGTTTTTTTTTCCTCAACATCTAATTGAGGGGGATCGATCAGAAATGAAAACAGATCTGGTTACTGAACACTACAGCAACATAGAGTTGAAGGGCAGCAAATCATGGAGAGGTATTGGGCAATAGTTGAACTAGCTTTGGCTATGACTTTGATGGTTTAAAAGCTGTCTATGCATGATTAGGATAACTTAATGACAACTTGAAAATTATCAAACTGTCTTTTAAAAGTTAGTATATGCTGAGTGATGCTCCTTACAAACTGGCACCTGGGACAGTGCTGAGATAAGCAAACTGAACCAACAGAGTAGGTTAATAGTATGGTGGCAGTGGTCAAAAATCGCAAGGTCAGAATTTACATTGATCAACAGGCTCTTAATAAATGGATCAAAAGAGAGCATTATTTACCTCAAATCTTTGAATATGTGGTTCAAAATATGCCTGATTGTCAGAGTCATTTCCGTGCTTGATTCAGATTATGGATTTGGAAGATGAATGAGAATGAATATACTTCTAAGTTGTTTGTATTTAAAACACTCTTAGGTAGGTTCAGATTCTCAGATAGCCTTTTGAGATCCTGTCAGCACAAGAGGTGTTCTAAACAGCTATAGAAAACATGAATGTGGGCCTAAAAGAATAGTCAAGATCATGATTACATTCTAGTCTGGGATACTACAAAGCAAGAACATAACAGCTGACTAAAAATATCTGATCTACTGGACAGACTGATGTCATAAAGTTTGAGACTAAACAAAGCCAAATGTCATTTTATTGTTAAGATGTTCAACAAAAGAGGTACATTCTTGGTTGTTTTCACAAAGCAAAGTTTTTCACAGCAATATTTTTTTAAAAGAAACTTTTTCTAGTGGATATTTACATTATAGAAATAACCACCCTGTATTTATTAAAAAAAATATCCCAAGAGGACAACTTATAAGATCTTCCAAGATGATCACTAGAGATTGTGAATTTAGTAAGGAAATTTAATTTATTATCTCTTTATTTATACAATGAGATTATAATAACAAAACATTTTTTAGATACTACCAAAGAAGTTACCTTCAAAAGGAATACATATTTTTCACCCATTCTAAAGAAGCCCTCTGACAGAAATAAAAATAAAGATTCTAAGCAAGATGATACAAAAATTCCAGTTTGTTCTTTTAGATGTCTGTTGATAACTTGAACATACATAATGTCAAAACAGGTGAATTGTCTCCCTGCACTATTTTTATGGTTTTATTTTTTTATTTTAGTTCAGTTGTTCAATCACCTTATCAGAAATTTCTTATTTAATTTGTATGCCATGTAGATATACGACAGCAGCAACTTGAAATATATTACTAGGTTCATTTGTACATTAAATTTTATTCAATTTAACACCATACGGGTACATTAAAAATCACTATCTCTTTGGGGGGGGGGCAATTATCCCAGACGTGCTCTCGCATGCATTTTATTCTTGGTTTATTGCCATGGAACACTTTACCTACTGATCCATAGGTGGTGCCTCTTGTTGTAGCTACCATGAGGAAAGGGTTGTGTTTTCATTATTCAGGGATGTATATGTGGCAACCCTAACAACAGCTATAATTTCCTGTTGTTGACTAATTCTCATCTACAGCTCTCTTCATAAGTTGTTACAATCTAAGCTAACCTTTACTTTTGTAATACTAATTTGACTTCTATGGGGACAGTAAAACATGTTAAATACGTTGTCTATACTTCTGAAAACTCGTTTGCCACCTTATAAACTTTTACTTATCTAGATCATGTCCCTTGAGCTCCTTAAGCCCTTTTATTTATAGTTGAAATACTAGCAATTGTGAAAGGTCTTCCGTACCAATGGAGTGGGGTTATTTATGTGTCTCATGCATGATTATGTACCTTACATCTTTCATTTTCTTCTCAATTTCTTGCATGAGTGACAATAAAGTTAGTGTATATAAAAAGGGTGATATGAGGGGAGATGCCCCAGAATATGACAGAGTATCTGCCTTACCTTATCCAGACCATACCTTTCAGATGACCACCTCAGCATGTTGTTGTTATGTAAAAACTGATAGAAATTGCTTATCTAGTTTGTCAAACAGTTTTCTTAATCTGTCATGTTTGGTATGAGTAACCAACAACATGGAGATATATTTCCTGCATCTTCTGTTAGCTGAACAGCTATGGGGTACTTGCTCACTATTTTGATATCTTGTGTGATCTCTTCTCTTTCCTCTGATATATCTCTTCAGTAAAACTGCCATCTTACAAAAATGGTTCTGCAGATTGTTCTAGCTTTATTTCACCTCCTCATATATATCTATTGTACAGATATTTTTTGGATGTCCTAATTCCATCATTAAAAAAAAATACACCCATTTCTATGTGCTCAGTGTCTATACCTTGTAGGCACTTTCCCATCTGACTGGACTATGGGGTTTGATTGGTAAAAGAGAAATAAATTCTTAATGACACTGTGTACTAGAAAAGAAGGGAGTAGTATGAGCAGAGTTTGAATTCTGCAAAACTGCCACAAACTCTGAATACATAGACAATAGCAATGCTATGTAGTAATGCAACATGGTATATGAGGACTTCAACAGGGTACCTGTGTAGTTAAAATGTGTCAGTAAAGAAAAATAGAATAAACTCAAAACAATTTTCCAGGGAGATATGACACTCATGTTGAGGCATTATCCAGCAAGAGTGTTCAAGAGGTTGACAGTAATGTTGGATGAAGTAAAAGGAAGTTGATATAATCTTCCATTAGAAATCAGAGAATCTTACAGGTCACAAGATGGTAGCAGTACTTCCAACTAAGTGGTGGATCTAAGATGCAGCCAAGTAACAACAAGCCATAGAATTTCAATTTCTTTTCATGGATGTTTATAGAAAAGAGTTTGAGACTCTTGTAGTAATCTTAATAAACTGAAGTCTGTTTGCAGGTAGAGTTAGCATTGCTTTTACTCAAACTTTTTCTTTTCACAGATTTTCTTGATTCATTTCTTTGAGTACATCACCATGATGTGAACCTGGAAGACTCCATGTATGTGATGTTTCAAACTATCAGTGAAGTCACTAGTGTGATAATGAAAAGGTATTTGAGTGACATGCAAAAATAAATATATAAATACGACTTCTACATATCAGCTCCCAATACCTGTGGAACTAAATAATCCATTATAACTTGCAGAGTAGTTGGCTCACTGCAAGTTAATAAATAACTTTTTTTTATCTTGGGCAAAGCACATGTACCCTGTTGCATTCAGTGGCTTCTCCCCTCATATCACCCTTTACTTGCATACATTAACTTTATTGTCACTCAACAGAGCACAAACACAAACATCGAGTAAGTGGGTAAACCCAGTATAGCCAGCATTCTTATTGTCTGAGCAAATGAATGGGAAATTCTGCCAAGCTTTAATAAATCAATGACTTGTGGCTTATAGGGTTGACCCTTATTAAGTTATACTTTGCTGATGTGTGTGAAAGTCAAAAATAACATACAGAAGAAAAAAAAAGCTGACTTCCAGAAAGCAGAAATTAGAAGTTATAATAGATCTGTTTTTAGAAATGTTAAAATATATGGCAATCTATGTTTCATGCATTAGAACTGGTCATATTCATTACATTTGTGAAAGGCTTCACTCTGCAGTTTAGTATGAAGATTAGCTTGTTTGAGGATGACATCACCACATTTATTGTTGCATTTGTAAATGAAAGAACAATTGTTAAGTGAGACTTGTAATGGGTAAATGGTATGAGAGAAAGTGGAATACATGATTTACTGCAAATAAATGGAAGAGAATGTAGTTTAAGGGGGTTAATTTAAGGAAACCATGTATGCAACCATAGCAAAGAGAAATAATTTCAGGATTATAATTAAACTAAAGCTGAATCATGCACCATTGTCTGAAAGAATAGTGGTGAAAGCCAATGGGTTTCTGGAAAACAAATGGAAGGCTGTGAGCTGTAGAGGTCCAGAGGTCATTTTCCTATTGTATATAATACTTTAGGAGTTGTATGTAATGACTATTGTTTGGTTTTGGTAGTTGCATACAGAAATACAGATTACAGCTTAAATTTAAAAATATGTAGAGCAAAATTATCAAAATGAAAAGTATGAAAGTATCTGACATTGATCAAACCATGAATGATCTTGGCATCAACTCAGCAGAAAATGGAAGAATTTGGTAGGATACAGTATAAACAAAATATCTACATAATTAGGGCTAGAACAGACCTGAAGAAAGACAGTGTGCATGAAATATTAAGACAGATAAGATTAACAGACAGAAATGTTATTTTCAAGGGAGAGATTAAGAATCGGAATTGTTTCCAAGAGTGTATTAGAATGGTTTGAGGATTGGATAACTGGAATTTGCTGGTAGATAATAAGGGAGAGGGACAACCAGATATCAGCAAGTGCAACACAATGGCACAGTGTACTGCATGCCTTATTATGTCATTATATTTTCTGTCTTTGCATGTCTTGTGTTCTGATGATATTGGTTATTTGCATAACTGTCATCGCCTAAATGTCACTGGTGTGATATGCAAGGCAGATTGCACTGCATAGATTTCAGAATCAGAGGTAAAATAAATAGAATGGTGTGGTTTCTTTCTTTCACAGGAGGTACACCAGTCAGTATCTACACGTTTGTTTAGGCTAGTCAGTGGCAGTCTGCATTATTATAATGTTTCCATTATTCTTGGTAAGAAAAAAGTTCAAAGGAATGTATATTAGTTGGAGAAGAATGCATGAAGAATTAGAGCATTGTCTGCATTTTTTATTGTTAATTACAGAAATATACTATCCAACTTAGAGACTTGCTGCATCAGAGTTTCTGTTTTGTAACAGAATGGGCACAGAATGATCCAAAATGAGCAAAGGAAAAAATGCAAACGTAAAACAAAATAAAATACTACTTATGACAGGGGATGGAAATTATACATGGGTTAGCAAGTATAGCACTGGTGCTGACATGCACAGATCCCTGCACTTGTCCTGTATGACACAAGTTTTGATCCAGAAGACAGACCTGACATTAATAGTGGGCGGAAACACTTTTTTTTCAGTGTGTCCCTTTCATATTTTGATGAGCATTCTGATGAATTTTGCATTAACACATATAACTTATTAAAAAAGTAATGCTGGTCTTAGCATCTCTTAAGATCTTGGCCTTGCTTTTAAAATTGAATACTATTTATTTATTTTTTGCTAAGTCCATGTTTAAAGTGCATCCACTTAAAAAACTGCTTTCTATGCTATTCACATTACTAACATATATTCCAGTCTGTTGTCATGCATAAATTATTCTAAAAACTTAATGGCACTACAATATAACCCTTGTTCTACTTTCTTTAGTAATAGCTTACAATTGCATATTTTTACTGATGCAGTGAAGCTCTGAACTACAACTAGCACTGCCTACTGTAAAGTGCAAATAGTCAAAAGAAAAAAATGAAAAATAAACAATCGCAACACAAAATTATCTTCGAGCAGCATAGTGTTTTATAGTGGATTCTTGGGTATTAGCTGCTAAAGTGAACTGCACATTTAAATATACATTTGCTTTAGATAGTTTTTATTTCTTTATGAAAAGTTAGCAGGAAGATTCTCTGACCTTCAGTTTCTTTACTACTTATTTATTGAGGAAAGCTTGCTTATACATCCTCATAATTGTTTAGTAGACTCTACAAACATGTAGATGTTTCAGCATGAGCCATACTCTAAACTAAAAATCGTATGCCTTACAATGGTTTCTGTCTGGCATTTGCAGGCACAATGCAGCATTACTGATGCACATTCTAACGCTTTGAATACTTCCTACAAGCAGAAATAGAAATATGTTTCATCGTTCATTTCCCATTGTTTGCACTGCATTCATTTATTACCTTCAACCAAAGAAATAATTAAAAAGTAAGAATGGTTTTATGTTTAACTTTACAGATGCCTTTCCTTGAAATAACTTTAGGGCTTGACTGATTAGTTTGACAAAATGAGTCATGAAGAGAAAAGAAAAAAAAAACTCCATATACAACCTGAATGAGTCCTTCATAAAAATGCATGAAGCATGAAAACAGAAAATGCCAATAACTTATTTATATTTATCAGTTTTGCATTAATGTCTGCTTCCTACTGAGTATTCTTAGACCATATAAGCTATAAGGAAAAAGTAACACAGTACTCAGTAGTGCCTGAAAGCTAAATAATATAACAACATCAACAACAGTTTGTAGCCTGTAGCCCAACAGTTGAAACACTACTAAATTATTTATATTTAATTGCGCTTATTTGGAGCTATACTATGCTTTGTTCAGATACATCAAAATTAAAATATCAGCTGGGGAAGTTACTCCGAAAAGCACAGATCAGGAAAAAGTCCTTGCAGTGGCAGCAAAAGTGAAGCATCAGGTGCAGACTGGTAGGCTGTAATCATGGTCCAAATGTGGTGAGCCGTTTTCTTAGTGGAAAAAACTGCATTGGCAAGGAGACTAAATTACCCTGCTATAGATTAGTGCTCAAGCCAAGGAATAGTACAGTGTTTATTTCTGATGCCCATACAGAGATAAGGATATAAGCTAATCAAAAAAAGAATAACAAACGGTTATCAGGATGAAAAAAAAAATCACTGCAGTCTGCAGTACCTCACACTCACAGATAACCAATGACTGTGAGTTTTCCCAAAGCATCCTGCAATGATTAGCACACACATACACACAGTGCAATCAAACCTTTGTATTATTTACAGTACTCACACATTTCCCTGGGGAAAACAGTGCAATCTGTGCTCCTTTCCCCACCTGTTCCTATAAGGATAACTGTGACCGGTCATTTTTAATTTGGTACTTGGGTTGTCTACGTCTGATGCACAGTGTGGCCAGTAGTTGCATGGATTACCATATTCCAGGGATGCCACACTTCAAAAAACATTGATAAAAGTTTGCACATGCATCATAGGTTCATAGATGTATACTAGACTAATGGTCCTGGAGCCTTTACAAGCCTAGCCTATAGAGTTACCCTGACATCATGTCACCCGACCTTAATTCCCAGTGCCTCTGTCGAATAAAGCCACTGGAGTGATCCCTGGGGTAAATTTTCTATTACCCATCGACTCATCAAGATTTCTCTTGAAGAGGGCCAGTGAGGTGCTTTGTTTGACATGTATGGGAAGTCTATTCCATAGCATGTGCCATATCTGGGTTATGTACCTGTCCCACCAGCATGTTCTGTTGATTGTGGTAATGGGGTTGAGGTCTCTGGAGCATGTGGTGTGGAGGGATTGGGATTTCTTTAGATGTAGCATTGGGTTGGGAGGGTGGCCTAATGGTTAAGGTGTTTACTTTATAAACACAACGTGCAGGGTTTGAATCTCACAAGGGATAATTGGCTAGGCTTAAAATGACTCACAGGGGCAGTTAGCCTAGTAATAATCTATGAACCTATGAAAACAGAGCTGGGTCAGACATGGCTTTATAAGTCAAACAGAGACTGCCTGTAAGTAGGCGATATGAGACAGAGAATAGTTCGAGATTTTTGAGTCTGTCTATATATAGGACAAATGTTTAAGGCCTAGGATCCTCTTTGTGAGGTACTTTTGTGGCCTCTCCAGTTGTTGCAGGTGTTTAGTGAGGTACATGCCAAATGGGGCATTGTATTCTAAAGACATGCTTCTGGAGCATTTCTCCCCGGACCTCTGCTGAAAACAGGATCTGTGGAACCTAGTCTGACTTTCCTGGTCAACAAATGATAAATAAAATAAATAAAAATATTCAATGATTGGCCTAATGAGGGAAGAGTAGAGGGAGACAGTGACCTCTTTCTTCCTGGATTCAAATCCCTTAGTAATAAGATCTGCCACACAAATAGACTTTCTGATCACAGTGGTAATGTGGTGGTCATAAGAGAGGTTGCTTTCAATCTGTGTTCCCAGATCTCTTATAATGCCTTCTGTGTTCAGTGGACTACCATCGTTGTGGAAATTCATGGGAACTGTTTTTTCCCAAAGGGGATGATGACACATTTTTTGGCATTGAGCTTAAGGCCATGGTTCTGACCTAAGTCGTTGGTCTCAGTGAGGCCTTTTTGTAGGATGTCAACATCACTTGGGGAGTTAATAATAGCTCCCAACTTGCAATCATCTGTGAACTTTGTCAGCCAGAGTCCCTTCGTGTTGGCCTAGACTTCAGAGAAGTAGATACCAAACAGGAGAGGACCCAGGACTGAACCCTGTGGGACTACACTCACGACTGGTTGGCAGTCTGACGGAGTCAGCTACTTTCACACTGTATGTTCCACCTGTGAGCCAGTTTGCAACCCACCTAGTGATATAAGGGTTGATGCCTAGCTTAGTGAGTTTTAATATGATTCCTGAGTGGGGGATTGTATCAAAGGCCTTGGCCAGATCAAGGCAGGCTGTATGAGCCATCTTGCCTTCATCCACAGCTCCGGTGACTGACACAAAGAAGTTGACCACATTGAGCAGGCATGAACTACCCTTCACAAAACAAAACTGTGTGGGATCCAGAGTTTGGAGATTCCCTATATCCTTGTTTATTAGGTCCATGATGATGCGTTCCATAGCAGACTTGTCAGGCTAATGGGATGACAGTTCGCAGGGTCTGCAGTCGCTCATCCTTTGTGGAGAGGGATAACTATAGCAGTGTGTCATTCAGTAGGGACAAAGCCTGAGGTGAGGCTGTGATTGAACAGGGCACACAAGTGAGGTGACAGTTCACTCTGCAGTTCATGTAGAACAAAGCCTGGGATATTATCAGGTCCCATAGAATTTGTATTATTGGCCTTCGACATTGCTGTTTTAACCTGTGCAGCAGTAATACTTGGGTGCCTGGCAATCTGCTGGTATTGTGATTGGTCTTTTGGGGGGGTTAGAGGGGAAAGGTCGGCACTGAATCTGTCGGCCAGTATATTGGCAATATCTGTTGGCTCGGCATAGGAGGTACCATTGTGCAGTAGCTCTGATCAAATCTGGGTATTGCCGTGGAGGTTCTTTACATAAATATAGAAGGCCTTGTGGTTGTCTTTACTATCAGCTGCAATTCTGTTTTCATAGCTAGTTTTAGAGGATTTGATGAGGGATCCCAACTTTTTGTTGAGGCTGATAAGGGAGTTTTTCCAGTCTTGGGACTGCACCATACACCACACCAGTTTCCTCCTTCTGTTGTAGAGTTTGTTTATGGCAGGGAATCACCAGATTGGCTTCCTTTTTTTGGAGGAAAGCATATTGGTTCTATTTGGTATGTCGAGATCCATGCATTTGTGTACGTGTTCGTACAGTGCATTGGTGTATGATTCTGTGGTCATGCAGCTATTCTCCATTTGCATGGGTGCTGTGAAGTTAGCTATTTCTGTTTTTGGGAGCCCAAAGTTAGCTTTGCAGAAGTTTTTCATGGTGGCTACCTTTGCGGGTGTGGGGATGGGGTGGGAGGTATGTGGCTTTCCAAGGTGATTAGTTTGTGGTTGGATTTAACCAGGGACAAGTTGACTACTGGTGTAGAGCAATGGTCACCCAGGCTAGTAATGACCAGGTCAAGGATGTTGCTACCTCTAGTGGGGGTAAGAACAAGCTGGTCCAGGGTATTGGAATTAATGAATTCCAGGAAAAGTTCGGCAAGTGAATTGGTACATGAGTAGTTTTCCCAGTTAATGGAGTGCTAATTGAAGTTGCCCAGTATGAGAGTGTTAGGTTGGACCCTAATATTCTCCAGGGTGCTTAGGAATGTGGAGTGTGAATCTTGGGACATGGCTGGGGAACTATAGCAGGCTACAACCTGAATCGCTGTCTTACCCAATGTTAGCTGCACCTGAAGCATCTCAGATGCGTTATGTTGGGCTACTAGCCTGGAGGTGTGGGCATCCTTTATGAATATGGAAACATCACAGCCTTTGGAGCTTTGATCCAAGTTCTGGGTCTGAAAGGTGTTGAATGTGGTATAGCCTGGTAGTGCAGGGGTGCTTTCTATTGCCTTGAGCCAGGTCTCTGTTACAGCACAAATGTTGATGTTCTCCATTTTAAGGAGTGCTTTGAGTGAGTGCATCTTGAGATTTTGACTTCTAGCATTGAGCAGCATGACCCTCAGATTGCATTTGTTTGTAGCTGTTATGGTGGTAATTTGATCTTTGGAACACCACCTAAATAAGGCACTGTAGGCGTGGCAAGAGCCTTGGCTCAGGGGTGACATATGAAGGCCTTCTCTGGCAAAGCATCGAGGTTTGTCAATCATGTCATCCCAGGCAGACAGGTACTGGAACCCCTTAGAATGACACCAGAAACTTAGTAAATTGTTGAAATCAACATTTTCTGCTTGTACTGTGGTATAATTCTGGGTGATGTTAGGATGATGCTCAGGGCTAGGGTCATACTCACCTGGGCCACATAATCCGAGAGCTCCTCCATGTCTCTTTTCATATAGTCCAGGGAGGTACATCTCAGGTCATTCACACCCACACGTACAATGACAGAGTCATATTTGTATCTGTAGTTGAGGGACTTGAGAGCATGCATTATGTGGAGAATCCTGGTGCCTGACAGGCATTTGACTCTTACTTTCTCCTTGTTCAACTTAGTGAGTGTACATCAGTGTGCCTCACTATTGAGTCACCTTTGACTAGTGTGTTGGGCATGCTGTTTTGCTTTAGGGGCTTTGGTTGTGTGGCACACAGTTTAGGAGAGTTATGTGTCTCATGATTAGTGTTGTGTTGTGGTGGTCAAGTGTGTTTCTGCCTTGGACGTCTCTGCTGTTTGGGTAGATTTTTATTGAGAGCCTCTGCAAAGGTGGGTGTGTAGTTTGTGTCTTTATGTGAAGGCAGTGCTGATGTGTGTTCTGGAGGGTTATGTGTTCCATGTGGTGTGGTGCATGTGTTAAACTTCTCCTCTTGACCAGCTATTCTGGTTTTGGCTGGAGAGTGCATGGCTTCCAATTTGAATATATAAGTGCATCTTTCACAAGTATGAGTGTTGGGAGGTAAGAGGAGAGGATTGTCAGTGTACATGTGGTAGCTGCTACATTGCCTCAGGATGCCCAAGTTCACCAGGTTAATAAGAGAAAGCACAGGGAACTGACCTTTAGATGTGCCTGGAGGGGTGGGCATTAATAATAAGTACTGGAGCTGTTTCCTTGTAGAACGGTTAGTGCTGGTAGCACTTTTGTGTGCTACAATAATTGCTACAAGAAGTCTGGTAAAGTGCTAGACTAATAAGCTAGTACAAGTGCAGGAGAGGAGAGAACTAGCAGATCTAAGGGAAAAATCAAAGACTTTGGCACCTCTTAGTAGCTTACAAACAGTCCTGGATACAGCAAATCTGTATCTGGACTAGACTAGTTATAGGAAAGTTGGGAAAAGCGCAAACGCTGGCTTTTAAACCAAACAGTTGAAGAGATGGAAAAACTGCCCAAACAGCCAATAAATTACAATTTCTGACCAGAAACTACTCCTCTTGTGGTAGATAGGTTACCTAGTACTTACCACTCCCACTGATAAGCAAGGCTTCCCTCCAACACAGAAAGGCTGGGAGGGGGGCTCAGACGCTTATAAACAGTCCTGGATACAACAAATCTGTATCTAGACTAGACTAGTTACAGGAATGGTGGGAAACAAGCACAAATGCAGGCTTTTAAACCAGAAAGTTGAAAGGCTTGAGGGGCTCAGAAGCTTACAAACAGTCCTGGATACAGCAAATCTGTATCTGGACTAGACTAGCTACAGGAAAGGCAGGAAATATGTTTAGACTTTTTTTTCAGATAAGCAACTGAAACAGTGCTTAAAACAATTCAAGTGCAGTACAAGTTAGCACACTTGAGTGTATAACAGTATTAAAGCAAATACAGTTTAAATAAATGCAATTTAGTCCAAATATATTCTGAACTGAATTAAATTATTGTTTTATTCAACACTGAACAGTTAAAACGTGTCATAAAATATACTTATCAGTTAAGAAGCACACTCAGTCAAAACACAGGGAGATTCTAGCAAAGTTTTTTTTTAAGTGGAAAGGGAGAAAGGAGGAGCAGAAGATAATTCAAGGTTAAGAAACTAAGTGTGTTGGCCTTCTGAAATGTTCTCTCTGTTTTAGGTTGAATGAGCTAATGACACTAGACTGGGAGGAGTGTCCCAGATCAAATTTACAGTTGGGGCAAGCAACTGCAAAGCCACCAAGTATAAGAACAAAACATCAATGGGGGGGGGGACTAAATCAGTTATATGATACACTCCTTGGCAGGAAATTAGAACAAACAGATGTTTAACAAATGGAGAACAATTTCCAGTTAATACCTTCCACACAAAGAAACTAGCTAGAAAAGATTTACAAACAGTGTGACAGTAAAAACCTTATTTATCAAGTCCTGTGAGGCAGACAATTTTAGCACAACCATGCAAATTAGTTTATAGCTATACATTACAGTAAAAAGTATGCAGCAGACAATAAAAGTGCTATAAATATCTAGAATAACCAATAACTAGTAAAAATAAGCAAAAACAAGATACTTAATGTCATATATCACAGATCAGGGTTTTGCTCAGTGCCCCTCCTCCAATTAGATCTGTGTGAAATGGCAGAAACACTCACAAAGTAACCTCTTAAGTAATAGGAGATTGAAACATGAAACAACTTAAAACAAAGCTCAAAAGAACCAATAAGGTGATTACTCCAAGCAGTAGTCCAGGTAACCCCAATCAGCTAATGACCATAAACACTACACTCTCAATGAATTATAAAATGGCTTTTGCTAAACTAAGATGGCCTGGAAAATGTGCTCAGACACACAGCCTCTTCAAACAAACAACTAGGCCCAGAAACACAATCCTGAATATGGACAATGATATAGCTACTACCTACACTACTTGAGCAGAAAACACCATAGAAATGTTTATCACAGCAGAAAAACAGCAGTGAGCCTTTAATTGAAAGTTTTAGACAGATAAAGGAGCAAGGAAACTCTACAGAATGCTTTTAACTGCATACAAATCACTTATATGATACACTCATTGGCAGGAAATCAGAGCAAACAAACAGATGTTTAACAAATAGAGAAAATTTCCAGTTAATACCTTACACACAGTGAAACTAGCTAGAAAAAAATTGCAAACAGTGTGACAGTAAAAACCTTATTTATCAGGCCCTGTGAGGCAGACAATTGTAATACAACAGAGCAGGTTAGTTTATAGCTATAAAATACAGTAATAAGTATGCAGCAGTTAATAAAAGTACTATAAATATCTATAAAAATCAATCACTAGTAAAAATAAGCCAAAAACAGGATACTTAATGTTATATATCACAGATCAGAGTTTTGCTCAGTGCCCCTGCTCTGATTAGCTCTGTGTAAATTATGGCAGTAAACCATAGTCTATATTCCCGATATTCTTGATCAGTAAATCAATGCACAAATGCTTCAAATGCATATATATTTAAAATTGTATAATTTTCAAAAATGTTATATCTTACTTTCATTTTGGAACTATATTCCATCACATATATTTACTCTTGCTTTTTACAATTAATAAATATTTTTCTAAGCATTTATAGAATATTAATCAAGTTGCAATTCTGTTGTACCTGTTATTATTTATGTTTACAAGATTTATTATTCCTCGTCCTCACTTGAAATGAGGCTTTGTAGCCAGTTGTATTTTCCTAGTCAATTAATGTAGTGAGTGAGTAAGTAAGTAAATAAATAAATGAATAGTTATTTAATTTAGTCCAAACTCTTTGGCTACTTTAACATTTAACTGTTTCGTTGTTTCTTACAATAGTAATGTATTCATAGCACTTTATTTCTGCATTCATGTACATGATCATCATCACTTTCTATATTGTGCTTAGATAAGGCATTTTTCGTATCATGCTCCTTAAGTGCATTCTTATGTTCCAAAATTATATTACAGACACATCTTATCATTTTATCAACATAAAATGTACTGCAATTACATACTGCAATAAAAATAATGTACAAAGTTTTGAACATAGCAAATCCAGTAAAATCAAATATCTTTCCCATAAGAGAATGAGTTTATGCATTCATTAGATGCATATCACAACATTTGCTCAATGTCCATTTATATTAGTACATTCTAGCGATACTTTTATTTCATTAGTCCTCACAACCCTCTCAGCAATTTTTTCTTTCCTATTTCTCCCTATTTTATAAGATGACATAGTATATTCTCTGCAGCTCTAGCTACAATTATTTTGCTTAATGGAATATCCAGGTTCTGTTTCACTATATTTACACATCCCTACTAAAAGAATTATACCTTGAAATCAATGGGCATCAGTTATTTCCTCTTCTCCTACTTTTATGACAACATGTTCTTTTCTGTGTTCACCCAACATATATGGGTTAAGATGATATAATTCTATATTTCATTAAGCTTAAATAATGCTCCTCACTAAACATTTTTGCATGTATTTCTCTAGTATCCATGATACACCATTATCAGTTCAAATTTTGGGTCACATTATTTTCCTGTCAACTTTCCATTCTTTCCCCCTTAAAGGACCAATCACAATACCGGAGGAAAGCCAGGCCCACAGAATTACTGCAACACAGGTTAAAGCAGTATTGTCCAAGGCCAAGAATACAGCTTCCATGGCACCCGATAATACCCTTGGATGTGTTCTACATAAACTAGAAAGTGCATTGGTACCACATCAGTGTGCCCTGTTCAATTACAGCCTCACCTCAGGCTTTGTCCCTAGAATATGGTGCACTACTACAGTGATCCCTCTCCATAAAGCGTGAGTGAATACAGACCATGTGAATTATCGCTCCATTAGCATGGCTAGTCTGATATGTAAGGCTATGGAGTGCATCATCATGGACCTAATTAACAAGGATATAGGGAATCTCCAAACTCTAGATCCCACGCAATTTGGTTTTCATGCCTGCTCAACCTGGTTGACTTATCTGAGTCAGTCATCAGAGGTGTGGATGAGGGCAAAGCAGTTCATACAGCCTACCTCAATCTGGCAAAAGCCTTTGATACCATTCCCCACTCAAGATTCATTGATAAACTCAACAAACTAGGCATCAACCCCTATATCACTAGATGGGTTGCAAATTGGCTCACAGATAGAACCCACAGTGTAAAAGTAGTGGACTCCAAGTCAGACTGCTGACCAGTCATGAGTGGAGTCCCACAGAGATCGGTCCTGGGTCCTCTCCTCTTTGGCATCTACTTCTCAGATGTCCATACCAACATGGAGGGACTTTGGCTGACCAAATTCAAAGATGACTGCAAGCTGGGAACCAATATTAACCCCCCAAGTGATGTAGACATCCTACAGAAAGACCTCACTGAGACCAGTGACTGGTGTCGAAACCATGGTCTTAAGCTTAATGCCAAAAAATGCGTCATCATCCCCTTTGGGAAAAACTCAGTTCCCACTAATTACCAAATAGATGGGAGCCCACTAAACACAGAAGGCATTATAAGAGATCTGGGACACAGGTTGACAGCAACCTCTCCTTCGACCACCACATTGCCACTGTGATGAGAAAGGCCTTCCATGTTGCTCATCTCATTACCAAGGGTTTTTCATCCAGGAAGAAAGAGGTCATCATCTCTCTCCACTCTTCCCTCATTAAGCCAATCATAAAGTATAATGCCCCATTTGGCATGTGCCTTACTAGACACATGCAACAGCTGTAAAGGCCACAAAAGTACCTCACAACGAGGATCCCAGGCCTTAAACACATGTCCTACATGGACAGACTCAAACTCCAGCTATTCTCTATCTCATATCATCTACTAAGAGGTGATCGCTGATTGACTTACAAAGCCATGTCTGACCCAGCTCTGTTTAAAATGCTACATCTAAAGAAATCCCAATCCCTCTGCACCACATGCTCCAAAGACCTAAACCTCATTAGCACAATCAACAGAACATGCTGGGGGGACAGGTTCATGACCCAGAGACTGCCCATGCTCTGGAATAGACTTCCCATAGATGTCAAGCAGAGCACCTCACTGGCCCTCTTCAAGAGAAATCTTGATGAGTGGATGGGAAATAGAAAGTTAATCCTGGGGATCATTCCACTGGTTCTACTTGATAGAAGCAGTGGGAACTAACATCTGGTAGGCACAATGCCAGGGCACCTTTATGGGCTAGGCTTGTAAAGGCTCCATGTATTTTTACTGTGTCTTAAAAAGATTGTTTTTGGAATATTATTATTCATTTGGGAAGGAAGGGTAGCCTCTTCTGAAATCAGGAAGCTTTTCTTCATTCACAAGTTTTCTACATAAGTTACATTGTACAGCACCTGATTCTGGTTCCCTGTATGCTACTACTTGTATATATGTACATATGGGTAGCAGAGTGATTCAGTGGGTAGTATTGTTACCTCATAGCAAGAGGTGCTCTGGTTCAGTACTTGGCTAAGGTGCCTTCAGTGTGGAATCTCCCTGTGTCCATGTGTATTTTCTTTGGGTGTTCCAGTTTCATCCCCTCATTTTAATCACATAATTGGACACTCTAAAATTGCCACGTGTGTGTCTGTGCATGCATCTGTGTGATACAGAAGAAGAACTGCAGGAGGACTAGCCACTCAGTGATGTGAACATTGGTTCAAGATGATGGTCACTGTTGATGACACTCCAACCCCATGTGCAAAACTGGGGAAAAAGGGGGCTTGTGTATAGATATACAACTACTTGTAAGAAGGTGATGGCATAATAACAATATCAATAAGTAATGCAATGGGAATCATGACACACTGCAAGAACACTAATGAGGTACATGATATCCAGTAAATTAGTGTCTATTGTAAAGAAAAAATATCTGTCATCACTAAAACACTAAGATTTCGTAATGTATTTTATGTACAGCAACCGGTCATTCAGCAATATTGTGTGCTCCCTATGATTATCTACTACTAATCTATGAACCTATGAATCTATGAACCTATGAATCCAAATATGAATGTGCTTAACTTAGTGACTAATGAGTACTCATTGCAGTACCATATTTATAATTATACATTGACCCCCCCCCATTAAATATTCAAAAACGTGCATGCTAATTGGTCAGCGTGCATGTTGTAAATCAGAGTTATAGTAATGGAAAAAGGTCTGGTCGTCCGGACTTTTTCCATTACCATAACTCTTTTTTTTACAGCAACGGAGAACGCAAGATCTCTGTTGATTCACACAGTCTCACTATGTTAAACGAGTTTAACATAGCGAGACAGCTTTAAAAAAGCAACAGAGATTCTCCATTGCTTTTTGTAAAGCTGTCTTGCTATGTTAAACTCGTTTAACATAGCGAAACAGATTTTAAAAAGCAATGGAGATCTTGCTTTCTCCGTTGCTTTTTTAAAAGCTGTCTCGCTACATTAAACTCATTTAACATAGTGAAACAGTTTTTAAGAAGCAACGGAGATCTTGCTTTCTCCGTTGCTTTTTTCAAAACTGTCTCGCTATGTTAAATGGGTTTAACATAGCGAGGCAGCTTTAAAAAAGCAACGGATATTCTCTGTTGCTTTTTAAAAACTGTTTTGCTATGTTAAATGAGTCTTGCTTTCTCCATTGCTTTTGCCCATAGCTCTGATGTACTGCGTAGGCATGCGCATGCGCAGTACATCAGAACTGTCGCAGAATACCAGACAGCTGCGGAATGGCAGCAAGGAGGCATTATACAATGTCATTATTTAAGAAAAGTAATTATTTTTTTTCTTAAATAATGTCATTGTATAATAGCAATAACCCACTTCTGGGTGTGGGTAATGCTGGATTTACCCACGGTTGGCTTTGTTTGGCCACTCAGGCTTCGCCCTCGTGACCAAACCACACCAACCATGGGTAAATCCAGCATTACCCACACCCAGGCGAGGATAATTGCTATAATATATTACTCCCTTTTAGATATATTTTTCTGCCTTGTCGCAACCCCAGCTGGAAGCATCTTGCAGGCTGCCTGATGGCCAGAGGTAAACGTTTAATGAAGACCTAATGAAAAATTAACAATTTATCTATCAGTAAAATGATGACCCTAGAATGTAAGAATAAAACTGATGTATAGAGTCAACTGGCATCAAGGGCGTCTTACCGTAGTGATGAAACAGGAATCAAATTAGGTGACTGTGGTTCCTGCTATCACAATGATTTCAATTTTCCCATGGCCAATATGCTATAAAATTAATTTAGCTGACATCTGAGTAGTTAGCAAAATGCACAGGTCCTTGCCATTATAAATGCTGGTTTGAACCTGGAGGTCAAAAAAGAAAAAATTAAAGTGCCAGAGATATGCACAACAATGTTTACAGTAGTCCACAGGTGAAAAGCAAGTATAGATATATACAATTACATGTGTTTGTCTGTGTGCGTATGCACATGTGTGTGTGTGTGTGTGTGTCTGTATCAGAGGCATTTCCAGCACTAGGTGACCTAAGTATCTGCTTAGGCTCTGCTGGCTTGAGGTCTCCTGGCCAGAGGGTTGACCCAAAATGTATTTATTCTTTAAGAACGTACTCTGTGTATGTTGCATTCCTTCTTAAAGGATGTACACAAAGTACACCCTTAGTAGCATATGTCATACTAATGAAGCATGCACATGTTTAAACACTGGAGCAGAGTGCGGGATTTATTTTCCATTTGAAAGAGGAAACTTACCATTCCTTTTGAGTGAATATGGAGAACAAGTGCAGGATTTACAGACAGAACAGGTTAGGGTTGTGTGTGTGTGTGTGTGTGTGTGTGTGTGTGTGTGTGTGTGTGTGTGTGTGTGTGTGTGTGTGTGTGTGTATAACATGCTTCTGTTGTGGATGACAGGTTGGTTAACGTACTGTAGCTCAAACTCTGTACCTTGATTACAGGAGACTAGAGCCTGAGTCCTCTACACCAAGTACTAGCATGTGCATTCTCAATGACTGTTGAGGTTCTATACACTTTCAAAGAATGTTGAGTTTCTGTGCAGTTTCAAAGAATGTTGACTTCCTATGCTGCATCTTCAGGGAATGATGAGTTACAGGGGAAGAGAAGTTTACTGATGCTCATGCTAAGTCTGCTTTCAACATGTAACTGTTTAGTTTAGAAAATGACCCTCATCAGTGTTTGTGCTATAAACTTTGAAAACAGTGTTAGTAACACAACAGGTAGCACCTTTTCCTTTGGTGTAGAATGCTGTGGATTCTACTCCTACAATATGTAGATGGAGTGCTAATCTTGCAGTGTTCTTTAAGGGGGAATGGAGGTGCTGCACTCCCAAGTGTGTCTTCCATTGGATGAGATGCCTAGTAACTATGATCCTGTTTCTGGTTTGATAGCCATTCCATATTGCAATGTTACCAGCTTAATTTTTTTTTAATGTAAAAGGAGCAATTTATTCTTCAAGGGGAGCAAGCACTGAATTTGTACATGAAACACTGAAATGTAAAATTGTTTGCCAGCAGCGACCTCTTCATTAGTTATAGATCACTTTAATTTGGAATTTTTCAGATGACTTTTACTTTTGTAGTTATTGTGTATATTGACTGATACTGGTGGATTGAAATGACAGAAGTTTATGTGGCCTTTTGTGTTTGAAATGTACTGTAATGGGTAATTTTGTCATTATCGGTTCATATGTTTTTTCATTGCTTACTGGAAAAATGTTCAAACCTACAAATTTAAAACACACTCTAACAAGGTGTGCTGTTTTATACAAGGAATATAATTTAATACAATCAGGACTGAGCATGAAAAACATGCTTGTATGCATGAGCCTAAAAATGCGTGCAAAGGGCCTATGGTTTGAAAACAGCCCAAAGGTAAACTTAATCAGCCACTGGTCAGAGGCATTTTCATTGAATGTGAGTTCCCAGGGCAGTTTACTGTTCATTTTAAGCTTGTTTTCACTGGGGGACTACATTGTTTTGTTTAACAATGGCTATCAGTATTTGTGCTATAAATTTTGAAATAAAAGTTTTAAATATCTCAAATGATTGTAGAAGTAAAGAAGAAAATCGTATGCACCCTGACAGGTTTGAACAGTGTTAATGGTAAATGGGGAGAAGCAGTCAAGTAGTGGAACACTGGAATGGCTTGGGGTTGCTGTGGTGGTGATGGAGGGGTTGATCCATTACCCTGCCTAGGGCCCCATTTGACCATGATCTGGCTATGGTCTGCCTGCACCACACTTATTAAAAAAAGGCAATCAACATTAGGAATAAGTCTGTATTTTAAAAGCAAAATTCAGCAGATGAAATTATTGACATTCTCATTAATAACAAATGCATTCCCCTGTTAAATGACAGGGGCTTTACAATCAGTTTAAACTACTTTTTGGGTGCTTTTATTGCCCATTGGTAACTTCAAGGTACCAATTTACAGACTATTACAAGCCTAGCCAACAAAAAGAAATCAGAATCAAACCTTTTGTCTTGTTGCTGTGAGGTAAAGACATTCCCCAGAATTAAATAATCTCTCTGTAGGCTACGTGTAGACTTTACAAGGAGTGTATCCATGTATGTGGCTGCAAAGTGTTGTCAGTAGCTCATAATGCATATTCATGATGTGCATTGCACCTAAGTGAGGTTGCATGGTGCATCCCAGTTGCATTGGCCACAAAAGAACGACACGGATAATACATCCATGTACGCAGTGACAGTCTGCCCTCATCATGCACCATCAGAAGAGTATGCAGTCCAAAAAGAAAATCCATCCATCTTGAATGACTATCTGAAAGCCGCAAATCTTATTCCATCTTGCGTCCTTTTTTTAAAATTTTGAATCTTCCCACATGTTTGCACAATGGGCGGTTGTGCTTGTTGTTTTCCGGTTTGCACAGAGGGACCACCCATGTATTCGACATGACCCAAACATCTAAAAATAGAAACAGGATGCTGTTAATTCATATCACTACACAATGCTATGCGTTGCCAAACCTGCTAAGTGGAAGCTGTGCTACACTCATATTTTGAAGTTAGTAATAAGTACTAAAACTGCATTGATGATGCCACTTACCCCCATGGTGACATGGGTTAAGTGTTGGACTAAAGTACAGATGATCCAGGATTCCAATCCAGGGAATGCAGACTTTTATATGATGGTTTGACATTGCAACATTTTTTTTTTTTTTATTTATTTATTTATTTATTTTCACACTGAACTGATCGAAGGAGAGACACTGAGGAAACTCAGAGCTATAATATATAAGATTAAGTATCCTGTTTTTTGTTTATTTTGTTCTTTATTTCTTTGTTATTTATAGTACTTTGTGTACTGTGTATTTTTCTAGCTAGTTTCACTGTGTGTGAGGTACTAACTGGAAATTGTCCACTTTTATTAAGCATCTGTTGGGTTGTTTGTTTCTGTTGCAGTTAAACTCTTTTTTTCTAGAGGCTCCTTTAGTTGTTTAAAGCTTTCATTTAAAGGCTCACTGCTGCTTTTCAGCTGTGAGAAACATTTCTGTAGTTTGCTCTAAGTAGTGGGGATATTTGTAGCATTTCCATATTCAGGCTTGTATTTGGGCCTAGTGTTTGTGGAGGCTGTGTGTCTGAGCACATATTCAGGGACATCGTGGTTTAGCCAAAGCCATCAGGCATTTCAGTGAGAGAGAATTGTTTGAGGTCATTGGCTGACTGAGGTCACCTGGACTACAGCTTAGACTAAGCACCTCATTGGTTCTTTTGAGATTTCTTTCTTAAAAGCTGTCTCAGGTTTCAACTTTCTGTTACCTAAAAAGTTCAATTGGGAGTGTTCTGCCATTTCACACTGAACTGATCGAAGGAGAGACACTGAGGAAACTTGGAGCTATAATATATAACATTAAGTATCCTGTTTTTTGTTTATTTTGTTCTTTATTTCTTTGTTATTTATAGCACTTTGTGTACTGTGTATTTTTCTAGCTAGTTTCACTGTTTGTGAGGTATTAACTGGAAATTGTCCACTTTTATTAAGCATCTGTTGGGTTGCTTGTTTCTGTTGCAGTTAAACTCATTTTTTCTAGAGGCTCCTTTAGCTGTTTAAAGCTTTCATTTAAAGGCTCACTGCTGCTTTTCAGCTGTGAGAAACATTTCTGCAGTTTGTTTCCCACCCTCCCTCCCTGTTGGTATAGTGTTTTTATAGTTGGTGGCTTTGCAGTTGCCCGCCCCTAGTGTAAATTTGATCTGGGACCCTCCTCACAGTCTAGTGTCATTACTTCATTCTACCCAGTACAGGGAGAACATTTGAGAAGGCCAATCAGCTTAGTTTCTGCTACTCCTTTCTCTCTTTCCTTTCTCTCTTTCCACTTAAAAAAAAAAAAAAAAAAATGTATCTGCTTTTACTGTATTTGTGTTTCTTCCTACTTTATTTTGCTTTTGTGTCATCTTAAAAGTACTCAATTGTATTTATTACTGCTTGGTGTAACTCATTCTAAGCCTTTTAGTTTAAGCACTTGGGCTTCAGAACAGTTGTTTTACATTAAGAAGCTTTGTAGTCTGCACTGTAGTGGCAGAACAGGTAGCTTACATCCTTCTAAGTTGGGAATTGTTGACTGAGGGCTCAGTGTCTGTTATTCTTAAAGTGTATTAATTCTGGTTTAAGCACTTGGGCTTCAGGCCAGTTATTTTACATTAAGAGAGTTCGTGGTCTGCACTCTTGTAGGAGGAGAGGCTGGACTCTGCCCTTCTGAGCTGGGAATTTCTGGTTAAAGGCTTATAGTGCCTGCATATTTGAACTGCTTCTTACTGAAATTGGTACACCTTGTTTGCTGTAGCATAGACTAGATCCAGGCCTGTTGAATCTTGCTTTGTTTGCATAACTTGAGCACTAATCCAGGCATTCTTTAAAGTATTCAATTGTATTTATTACTGCTTGGTAGTAACTTGATTAAAGTGTAGTTATCATTCTAAGTCTTTTGGATTAAGCACTTGGGCTTCAGACCAGTTGTTTTACACTAAGAAGCTTTGTGGTCTGCACTGTAGTGGCAGAACAGGTAGCTTACATCCTTCTAAGTTGGGAATTGCTGATTGAGGGCTCAGTGTCTGTTATTCTAAAAGTGCATTAGTTCTGGTTTAAGCACTTGGGCTTCAGGCCAGTTATTTTGCATGAAGAAGGTTCGTGGACTGCACTCTTGTGGGAGGAGAGGCTGGACTCTGCCCTTCTGAGCTAGGAATTTCTGGTTAAAGGCTTATAGTGCCTGCATATTTGAACTGTTTCTTACTGAAATTGGTACACCTTGTTTGCTGTAGCATAGAATAGATCCAGGCATGCTGAATCTAGCTTTGTTTGCATGCTTGTTGTTTGTGTGCTTGTTATTTACCTGAAATGCTAATTCCACCTAAAATGTGGCTTTTCAGCACTTCTGTGGATCCCTAGTGATATCTGCATTGCTTACTGTACTTATTTCCTTGTTTCACTTGAAAGAAAGTTACTGTTTGTCATTTTTGCATTTAAGTTACCTGTAACACATTGCATTTAAGTTACCTGGCACTTGCTCACTAAAGCAATTATATAAGTCAGCACTAAAAAATTAAAAGCACTGCACCCTCACAAACTCCACTTGAGTACCTTGTTCCCCATTGCAATTCCCAATAGTATTCTAGCATGTCCAAAGGTCAGTTGTCAATCTCATCTCCTGTCCAGCTGGTGAATCTGGGAAACTTGAGGCAATGTTACAACTGCCTCATGTACACAGACAACCCTCTCCTCCTCCCAACAAATTCCAACACATGTGAGAGATGCAAACATATAGCCAAACTGGAGGCTAAGCTCTCTCAACTCAGTACTGGTGTAACCAGTCAGGAGGAGAAGGAACCCACACTCACTACAATTCCAGTCTCACATAGACCTACCATGACAGCAAACCAAACACATAAACACACAAAAACATACTCGGAGGCTCTAAATAAAAATCTGCCTAAGCAGCAGAGACCTCCAAAGCAGACACCCAAGCAACTGCTACCCCAAAACAAAACACATGCAACACATAGCTCACAAAGCCAGTGTGCCGAACAGTCACAGCCCTTAAGGCTAAACAACACACCTGATACACTTGTAATAGGTGACTCTATCGTCAGGCACACTGACGTCCCGCTCACCAGGCTGAACAAGGAGAAGGTCACAGTGAGCTGCCTGTCGGGCGCTAGGATCCACCACATAATGCAAGCACCCAGGTCACTCCAAGGCAAGTACAAATATGACTCAGTCATTGTCCATGCTGGTGTGAATGACCTGAAACGTACCTCCCTGGACTACATGAAAAGAGACATAGAGGAGCTCTCTGAGCATGTAGCCCAGGCCGGTATGACCCTGATCTTGAGTAGCATCTTACCCTCACCAAGAATTATGCCAAAATATGAAGACAAGATAATCAATTTCAACAATTGTCTTAAGTATTGGTGTCATTCAAAGGGGATCCAATGCCTGTCAGCCTGGGATGACATGCTCGACAAGCCACGATGCTTCACTAGGGATGGCTTGCACCTGTCACCCTTGGGCTTTCGGATATTGGCAAAGGCTCTTGAACCCCCATAGTGACTTTTTTAGGCAAGGCTCAAAAGACAAACCCACCTCCATAGGTATCACAAGGGATAAGAAACTAAGAGTAATGCTACTCAACGCCAGAATTCTAAACCTCAAAATGCACGCACTCAAAACTCTCCTTAGCATGGAGATCATCGATATCTGTGCAGTAACAGAAACCTGGTTCAAGGCTCCCGAGAGCACCCCAGCATTACCAGGTTATACCTCATACCATGCTTTTCTGCCCCAAAACTTGGACCGAACCACAAAAGGAGGGGGAGTATCAATATTCGTCAAAGATACCCACACCTCCAGGTTGGTGGCACAGCACGAAGCATCAGAGACTATCCATGTGCAACTAACAGTGGGTAAAACTGCCTTCCAGTTTATAACCTGATACAGACCACCCTCCCAAACCCAGGAACCCCACTCAGCCTTCCTGAGAACACTGGAAAATATGAAGGTCTCTCCAAACACCATTATATTGGGTGACTTCAACTACCCAAACATAAACTGGGAGCAATACTCTAGCTCCAACACCCTAGCCCAAAGGTTCCTAGAATTTATAAACTCAAATGCTATGGAACAACGTGTTACTACTCTCACAAATGGGGAAAACATACTGGACCTGATCATCACCAACATGGGGACTCAATACTCCAGACCAGAAGTGTATCCCTCACTGGTAAGATCAGACCATAAACTAATCTCACTGGATATTCACATCCCGACCCCACCCCCTGCCAAGAAAACCACAGTGAAAAACTTCTCTAAAGCATATTTCACACTCCTCAAAACCGAGGTGGAATCCTTCAAAGCCCCCGGCCTGTGGGAAATATGGCCCAGACCACAGAATCCTTTATAAATGCATTCTATGAACACCTTCAGGAATGCATGGATCATGCAATCCCAAATAAAACCAAGACCCAATCCTCCAAAGGCAGACATCCTGTCTGGTGGACCCCAGCCATAAACAAACTATACAATAGAAGGAGGAAGCTACTACATGATAGAGCAAAATCCCAAAAAGGGAAGGCATCTCTGATCAGTATTAGCAAAAAACTATGGGCACTCATAAAATTGTCTAAGGCCAGCTTCAAGAGAAAAATTTCACAGGACACTAAGGATAATCACAAGGCTTTCTTTAGTTATGTTAGGAACCTGGGTGGTAATTCCCAGATATGCTCAGAATTAGTCTAAAATGACAAAAAATACACCGAAGCCACAGACATTGCCAAAATCCTAACTGACAGGTTCAGTGCAAACTTCTCCACCCCTCCCCACCAAAAGGGCAAATATCTATCCCAGCAGAGTGTTGCCCCCCTGACATCTCAGATGCTCAGGTAAGAGCTGCTCTCTCCAAAGCAAAAAACACAGCATCAATGGGACCAGACGGTGTCCCAGGCTGCATCCTACATGAACTCCAAGAAGAGCTAAAACCAAACCTAAAACTGCTGTTCAGTCTCAGCCTTACTACAGGATATGTACCCAAAGAGTGGCGTACAGCAACAGTGGTCACTCTCCACAAAGATGGTGCCTCAATGGATCCTGGAAACAATCACCCCATAAGCCTGAGTAGCTTGGTCTGCAAAGCTATGGAAAGGATCATCATGGACCTCATAAATAAAGATATTGGGGACCTACAGACACTGGATCCTACCCAGTTCGTCTTTGTTAAGGGCAGATCCTGCCTCTTAAACCTGGTCAATTTCTTTGAAACTGTCACAAAGGCCATTGACGAGGGGAAGGTGGTCCACACAGCCTACCTGAACCTCGCAAAAGCCTTTGATACAATACCCCACTCGGGCATTATAGATAAGCTCACCAGCTTAAATATAAACCCCTATGTCACTAGATGGGTTGCAAACTGGCTCAAGGACAGAACCCACATGGTTAGAATTGCTGGAGCCATGTCAGACTCCAAACCAGTTACAAGTGGCATCCCACAAGGCTCAGTCCTGGGACCTCTCTTGCTCGGTATATATTTCTCGGAGGTACAGGCTTTTACAAAAGGACTGTGACTGACCAAGTACGCAGATGACTGCAAACTGGGTGCCATAATAGACTCTCCAGCTAACACATGCATCCTCCAAAAGGGCCTCATAGAAACAGACAACTGGTGCCAGAGCCATGGCCTCAAGCTAAATGTCAAAAAGTGTATAGTCATCCCCTTTGGCAAAAACAAATTGCCCACAAATTACCACATAGGTGGTAATCCATTAAGTACAGAAGTAGTAATTAGGGACCTGGGGACCCAAGTTGATAGCAATCTCTCATTTGACAACCACATGGCCAAAGTTGTTAGAAAAACATTTTATATAGCCCACCTAATCATGAAGGAATTCACATCTAGATCAGGGGAGGTCATGGGACCTCTTTACTCATGCCTCATCAGGCCCATAATTGTGGACAATGCCCCTTTTGGGGTGTACCTTACCAGACACCTGCAGCAACTGGAAAGACCCCAAAAGTACCTCACCAAGAGGATCAAAGGGCTCAAACAGATGCCATATGCTGCCCAGTTAAAGAAACTCCAGCTCTACTCAGTGGCATACCGCCTGCTCAGAGGCGATCTGTGCCTGACGTATAAAGCCATGTCCAACCCGGAATTAATGGACATGCTGCACCTCAGAAAATCCAAATCCCATCGAGCTACGTGCTCGAGACTTGAACCTCAGCACTGAAATAAATAGGACATGCTGGAGGGACAGATTCATAACCCAGAAGCTCCCTTCACTCTGGAATAAAATCCCAGTCCAGGTTAGGCAGAGTCCCTCATTGACTCTCTCCAAGAGGAATCTTGATGAGTGGATGGGAGATCGTAGGTTTACCCCGGGTATCACTTCTGTGTCACTGTTAGACAGAGGCACAGTATACTAACCTCGAAAAAGGGCATAGCAAAATTAATTTAAAATGGGTGGTGAAAGCCAAACACACTCTGGCTAGGCTTATAAATGCCCTAGGGCAGATAGCCTAGTATGAACCTATGAACCTATATCCAAATAAATCTATACTGTAAGGAAATAACTGTGCAATTGTCTTGTTTGATTTTTTTTTGCCAATATATTTGAAAAAGGTGTGCACTGCTTAACGTTGTGCAAATATAGGTTTGTGTGGCACTAAGTGATATGCAGCATTTTCAAATGTATTAAAATCTAGACAGTGCACACTCTCAGTAAGTGCAAGTGGTGGGAAACCATGGTATTTAAAGGGGAAATACTGGGAATTCTAGTTTATACATTGAGGTTTGACTTGTGCAGCAATGGCTGGTGCAGATGAAGGTGTGCAATTTAGAGCACAGCTCTGGTGTGTCCAGTAGTCCAAGGTTTTTATTAGGGTCCTGGTTAGGGATCATACCCCATGCCTGTTGCAGGAACATTATACTGGAACCCAATACAAAGTGGAAGCCTTGGATAGTCTGGCAAGGGCACTTACCAGTGTGACTAGTATGCTCCACACCTGTGAGCAGTGTCATCACTAATATGATGACCTCTGTAGGAGAAAGAGAGATACCCTTGATCAGTGGATCAGGGATTGTCCGGTGGGAAACACCCCAGTGATGTGTAAACATGATTGATGCACCAAACCTGTCAATTCAACTTGGGTGAAAAAATCACTCCACTGCCTCTGCTCCCAGAGGGAACCACGGGCCTATCATCTTGGACAGAACTACCTGAGGGTGCAGGTAGGGCAGGGACTGCAGGGGATACCACCAAGCTGAAGCTCAAAATTGCTGGGCCTTGGTGCTGTAGCCAGTGGAGGGAGAGTATGTGTTCCAGGGGGAACTGTCCTACCATACCATGCTGTAGTAATAAGAAATGAAAATAAAATCCAAAAATGAAATAAACATAACAGAAAATAATGTACAAAATAACACTTACATAAAAAACATAATTAATACACAGTAAGTATTATAATGGAAAATATGATTAGATACATAATATAACAATAAAAAAGACAAGGTGTGTGGTGATAGAAAAAAAGAACATCAGTAACTACAGAGATAATATGCAAAGCTTTCTACAAATAATGTACTATATTATGTTACATTTTACTTATAACAAATGCTAATTTGTTTGTGTCTTTCGGCTTTTCCCGGTTAGGGGTCGCCACAGCGGAACTCTGGTCCACTAATGATTGGTAGTGGATATTACGTACCGGGTTACCAGCCCTGATGCACAACCTTCAACGAAGACATGCCCCATTCACGTATGCCTCCACACAGAAGACGCTCTAGCTGAGAATTGAACGGGACAAAGTCTTGCTATGAGGCGACAATGCTACTGCAGCACCACCACCGCAGTATATATAACAAATTCTAATAAATACCTTTATAATGCTGAATAGTACCATATTGCTAACATAATCACACTATACTAGAGATCAGATTGCATCCAGCAATCATTCATGCTTGCATATATTGAACATATGCATGTTGCATGTTTAATGTTTACAGTTGACAGCAGCCCATCTGAAGCACAGGTACAGAGGTCTGCACTTCCACTGCTATCATTACGAATATGTACCAGTACTCAGTTTTACTGCTGACAAGCTAAAACAGTATTGTAAAAAGGTAACCTTAAATTTGGGGACTGTGTTATTGGAACTCTCAAGCAGTGACCAATGTGATCTTGTACTTTCCATTTGGAATACAGCATAATGCCAGCACTCTTTCCTTTTAAACTTTTATAGATACAGGTTCACCGTTATAATCATAGCAATCTGCAGCATGCACTTTGTGTCCCTGGTATATATGTACTGATTTACATTGCAATATTTATGTCAACTGAAATACATCCTGTATAGTTTGGAAGTGTAGTTTTCAAAATGACAACCACTATCTACTCTGTTATACTGGACTGTTGTTTTAACAAACATACTAATGCATGCACA
Organism: Protopterus annectens; assembly: GCF_019279795.1. Lineage (NCBI taxonomy): Eukaryota > Metazoa > Chordata > Ceratodontiformes > Protopteridae > Protopterus > Protopterus annectens. The sequence goes on along the minus strand of NC_056735.1, from coordinate 1,934,303,392 downwards.
ATATTGCGTTACATAGGGCAAATGCATACTCAAAGTGATACAAGAGTTTAGCACAGTAAGCTGAATTTACTCCTAATGCTAAAATAGTAGCACTGCCTTGAAGCAGACATACCACTTGCATCGCTCATTCTTCTCAAACTTCCCTCATAGACTGGCACATTTAGTGTTCCGTCAGCATAAGCTGTGGGAAAAAATAAACACATTAAGTTCAGCAATCAGAAAAAGATGCAGCTGCTACATCATTGATACTTGCACATCTGTGGAGTGCCATCAGTCTTACATTCATCAAACCATCATTCGAGAGTATCCCTCTTCTTCATTCTAAGGTCTCAGTAGTGATTTCTACACTATGTACCAGTGTGGGTAACAATGGACAAATCCCAGACCAATCTATTTCATGGATCTGATTTGTAATCTGATCCACAATAGGGTTCCTGCAACAGCCAGGGACCATAATCATTCACTAGGAGCCCAACAAACACTTTGGACTCCTGCACACCTCACCTTTGAGAATGAAATCGCAAAAACTTCACCCTGAACTCCAACCATCTGTAATACAGAGGAACACCAATATACAATGTGTTTTCAAAACAACTACAGTTATAACAACTACTGAGAATGCAAACAATTGCAATCTGCAACATCTTAAAATGGTGCACGCTGCTTAGCATCATGCAGATATTAATAGAAAAACTGCACAACTGACAATGTGACTGTCTCATCCATCAGGAAAATAATTATTGTATAGGACCTACTAGGTCAACTACTATAATTTATCATGTGAAGTGGGAAACCATTAAAAAGACAGGATTCAGCGGTATAAGAATCCTGGACCTTAGCTATGGCAGTCCTAAACTCACAGTTGTTTCCACAAAAATGAAGATATAATTGTCTACAAGGCATTGCATTGTTAGCTATTACAAGGACACATTTAAAAAAAACAAGGCGGCAAAACTTGTATTTGAACTCAGGACCATGTAAAATTAAAAGTCGCACTTAACTCCTTGAAACATAGGATAAGTTACATAAGCTGTGGCTACATTTGTAGCCATTTTAAGGTTCATAAAGGCTCAAAATGTGAGAAAAAAGGGATGACATGCAAAAAAAATTCAATTTATGATATATACAGTCCAAGTTGTTGGTACACCAGGAATATGCCTGTGCAATCAAGATAAATGTGCAATGCAGATTCAGAGCAATGCATGGTTGCCTTAAAGCTGTTCTCATATACATCACTGTATCAAGCAATAACACTCATTCAGCACACAAGCAACTTCAACAGGGAATGTACATTTATACTGAAATAGTATGTGTTAAATGTACACTTAGTTAAATGTTCAACTTGGAAAATACTGGACTTACTGCATACACAGGATAACTATTGTTATCAAATATGCAACACTGTCCTAACATGCTGTGATCCTTGTTCAGTCAACAATCATCTGACGAGTACTATGATACAGAGTGTGAGTGAAAACAATGCTATGTTATTGCCTTTACAATGTTGAAGGATATAAGGCTGAATATGTTATGCAGTTGTCTAATAAGTAAAGCCATGTTGGCTAGCACAAACAAGCATTGACTGTTATTTTGTGAGTGGGGAGAAGAGGCATCCACCCTTATGTGAACCTGTGAGATATCCTCCATAGCACACATCTGGAGCATTTGGGAGATGAGATACACACGAGATTCATGTTAACTGGCAGGTTTGCCAGCACTCATGTGGCAGATGATGCATGTCGTTAATCATGACTTGTCAGTTTGAGTTGTACACATTATGGTTAATGTAGACCCTCTCCTGTTCCCCGTTTTTTGTTGTCATGTGTACATGACTCCAGTGTAAGGCACACAATTTAGGATAATGCAATACATGCTACAACTGTAGCATTCATCTGAAAATACACTCAGAACTAAAGTTTAAATTTTCCCTGTTGTAGCATACCATGCAGTGAGGTTTTGAAAATCATGGAAGGTGATGCCTGTAACACACCAAGTATGCCCCCTGCTAGTCTGTAAAATGTACCAGTGACTAGGAATAGCATTTAAACACATACCTTACTTTCCACTGGCATGATTTCCTGCACTCGTCTCTGTCTCTAAATTAAAGTTGAGAGAGGTCACTCAGTTCATCCAGTGTCTATGTGCCCTGCAAACCTTTCACCTTCTCTGTGTATGGCTATTGCCAGCAGCAGCAGTGTCTTCATCCTTTATTACAGACAAAAAAGCAGCAGCTAATAATCTCTGTGTGCCTACTTTCTGTCTGTACTCCAATATTTTCTCATTCCACAAACAAAAAGAAGAAAATGGAGACAACATGGATGCTTTTATATCTTGTTGGCTAGCTCTATGGGATTGGATCATTAGCATGCAGTTCAGCTGTACATGCTGTAATTAGCATCTATGAAATACAGAGTAGGACACATGCAATCAGGAATTGATGTACTCCATTATAAAAAGGCAAATGAGTATCTGCGTAAACTGATGTGGATGACAGTAAATGATTGTAACTCAGATAAGCATTTTGTCTGATCCACAATATTTTGACAGAGGAGTATTGCACTCCATCATGTATATATCCATCTTGTAACCTAAATAATGTATATGCTGGAATTTAGATAAAACGCAAAAACGAAAAATCTGTGGTATCCCTCAAAGTCTCAGAAAACCCAGTATGCAACCCATACTGGGTCAAAAACAAACCAAGTAGAACATTTTCAGTAGGGAGGGTGTGAAGTTCATTCCTTGACATAAGTTATGCACCTAGTTCACTAATAAATATCAAACTTTAAAATCTGTACTACGAAATAATAAAATAGTAGGTTGTCTGTAGTCGAGTTAAAAGTGGGGATATCCTTTACGGAAACGCGCAAACAAGTCATCCTAGCTGAGTATAATGAAAAGCATTAAAGGTATTCATTATTTACTGTACATATAATCAGGTTATTTGGAGGAAGGGAATGCTACAGAAGATGGTTCTGTTAAGAGCAATGAAAGCGTTAATCTCTTTCCTTTATGAATGTGAAGTAACTCTGTATGCATTTGTTAGAAACATACTCACTACATTGCCTTCTTTACCAGCAATGTGAGAGGTACAGAGAATGTAGGGTAGGCATAAAGTATAATTCTGTGTGTTAACTATGTACACGTTCCATGGAAAGATCCTTTGACAGTACTTTTAACATTTCCCCACTGTTTGCTTAATAACATTGTTCCTGACCCTGTTATTAAGTTTTTTTTTTGGGGGGTGGGGGATGATGTCCTGCTGTGACACAAACTACAGTGAACTGTTATGTTGGATGGGTGACATAGTATAGTATCTGTTAAGGTACGATCAAGAATATGTTTTTCTTGTTGGTCTCTTAATTTTGTAACCATTCTTGTTATTTACTGCCCAGTGTTGAATCTTTAAAGTTTAATCCACTGTTGAATATTGGGAGCCTTCCTTTAATGCATTATCTGTACAACAATTTGTACTTATGTGATCATTGTATGTGCTATCAAGATTTTGTCTTTCAGAAAACTATATGCCCCCTTGATGTAGACCTCCATTCTCTGAGGCAAAAAATGAGCTGATCATAGTCCTGCTGTCAAGAGGGTGGGCCAGAATGGCTGAATGTGTGGAACTTTGGGATGACCTTGTCCAAAATATCAACAGGGTGGACCAACAGAGTTGCACATATGAGCAGGTGTGTCACAGAGCTACTGATAAGATCCATGTTGGCAGGAGGGGTGCAGCTGAAGTGGCACATGATTTTCAAGTCACCAGTGATAGGCCTGCAGCAGAAGAATCCCTCAGTGCCACTGAGGAATTCCTGGCAAATAAGTAGGTGCCACTCCTGTGACTCAAGAGGAGCGTACAGGTAGGATTTATTAGATCATCAGTACTATATAGTTGTATTCATTCTGTAATAGTGCATATATTTTTAATGTGTGGCAAGTTTCTTTTTTGGTGGGGGGTAAGTAAGATGGCTGCAGTGTGCAGGTTATTTAACTGCCACAGAGGAATTCCTGTCATACATCTCCACATGGAAGAACTCCTCGTAGTAACTGAGAGAGTATGTTCTGGATGTAGGTGCCATTCCCACATCACATGTGAGGCTGCCAGGTATGCTTTGTTCCATCATCACTAAAATAGTGCTGCATTCTATCGTAAGTGTATATAGCTGTATCCAGCTGTATGTGTGTTGGTTGGGGGCATTTCGGGTAGCTGCAGTTTTATGCTTATTTTAAGGTTGTCAGCCACATTCCTGATGACATTTCTTTGACCATACATGTAGATGAGTAAAAGTATTAACCCATGTTGTACTGTTAAATGTGTGGTGCTGCTGCCATTTTGTCTTCCTTCTCTTTTCCCAGGACCATTAGGAGTTCACCATGCAAGGGCTGCAGCAGTCGGTAAGTAAAATCATTTTTGTCTGCACTGTATATATATATATATATATATATATATATATATATATATATATATATATATATATATATATATATATATATATATATATATTATACCCAAATATCTGTTATACTGTCCTCTCAGCCCTGCTGCATATATTGCTGTACTGTCTGTATACCTGTCCACTGCACAAATTGTTGCTGAATGTCACAATTTTGCACTCATCCTTCTGGACCGTATTTAAGATCATAGTAATTGAATGGCAGATTACAGACAAGTCATTAATGATTGAAAACATTAAATAAAATGACACATAACTCAAATTCAAACTGCATAACCTTCAGATCTGTCAAGGTGAAGCAAAATGTGTTATTCTATCAGCTGTATAGGTTTGTAGGAGCATATTATGTCACACTTGTCCCTATTCTTGAGCCTTTGTACACCCACTATTTATGGCTTTGTCCACACTTATTGCTGTAAGTGGTTGATAGTTCTAAATGTACGTAACAGTGACAGCAGTATAAATTGCTTAACATATATTGCAGCATAGCAGTGCAGGTATAATGTCATTCTGTTTTTTTCTTTTTATCACAGGTGAACATGGAAGTAGTTCTGTGTCCCCTGCACCACCTGATGTCAGTGTGTCATCTGAGTATGATGATGATGGTGGCCAAAGTGAAGCACAGTCAAGGATTTCAGAAGCTGAATCTGACACAGGTATTGACATCCAGCACCCACACTCAAGATGTCCAGACACAGTCAATAAGCCTACGCATATCCAGTCCACTAACACCTCAGATATTGGGCAATTGGAGGGCAAGGACATAGACCAGGGAAGTGTGGCTACCATGGCTTCATTGACTGTTGACACTGTCTGTAGCCAAACTGTCAGCAAAGCCCTACACAGGCAGAGTGAAAGGGGTGCTCATCAGAGGTCTGCTGTTCCTCCACCACCTGGTGCAGGTGTCTTTTCATGTGTCACTTGACATACGTTTATGGCCATAATGGAGGCAAACACACATTCAGAACATCATTCCAGAAGAATGCTCAGGGTTCTAGATACGGCACGGTGTGACATCCATGACTGTCTCCATTGTGTTTTTGATGCACTGGATTGGTTCAATGATGTATGAATGGGCTGTGTCCATGAGGGAGTGCAGAGTGTCTGTCATGGAATGCACATTGTCTGTGATGGAACATCTGCTGGGAGGGAACATCGACCTTCTGGGCATATGTCAGCAACTACATCTGCTGAGAGCCAACATGACCGTGCCTGATCAATATCTCATATTTGCATTACATCTGCTGCTCCATCAGAGAGTGTGCTGTCCAAACCTAAATGTAGAAGGCCATGGGGTTGTGGTCCTGGGTGTTCCCATGAAGGGAGCACATCCAGCAGACATTGGTCACCCTGAGTTAGCAGCATACCATCTGACCTTGGGCATGGAGGTGCCAGTCAACTCCTGGCAGAGTCAGTTCTTGTGATTGGGGAAGAAGAAAATGGACTGTCAGCTCTACCATGCATGGCTCACATCTGTCTGACATACAGACTCATAGGGCTAGCACTGTGCTTGGCTGTGTTCAAACAGAAATACACATCAATGTCACAATGAGGGCACCTGCTGACACATGAGCTACGTTTACATGATCCATCTTGGCTGCTGCCCTTACTGACTCACACACACACACTGACTAACATTTTGTGTCAGTTTAGGCCTCCTGCACCCCCACAAACCACCCTGTGCAAGAGTTGACTGTGCCACATGCCTGCTGTTTATCTTTTAACTTCAGGGTTACTAAAGCTGTGTCTAATGCACAGGGTAACTGCCTACAGTAATATGTATTTTTTATCTAATTTGTAATGTTGGCCTGAAAATTGTACCTGTCAGTTATACCGTAGTTAGCCGGTTAGGCTGTTGCTAACATAATAATTTCTCTACTTTCTAGTGGATGCTTTTGTAAGGCTTGTGAAGTTAATCAATAAAATGTGTCTCATTAATATATCTAACTTTCTATTTCAGAATTGTTTATTGCTAACTTATGTGTACACATCCAAAGTTAACCCATCAGATTCTGAGCTCTGGATTGTATGTAAGTACTACAGACAAATATCATCAGAGTGGTTCATAGGCTGTGACAAGGGTATTGGCCTGATGGTGTTTAGAAGCGTAGCTGATACATCACAATATCATATGCTAGGGTAGACATAATGCATAGACATGACTGTTACAGAAAGGACCATCCATGTGCAGGATAGAATCAGCAGTGATCCATGGCAGATAACATTCTCATATCAGCTCAGCCAGCCTGTGCTTAAACAGGTTAATGGATGTTCTGTGCTTGACATGGATTTGAAGCCTAATGCAGAAGACTGACAGCCTTCAAGACATATATGTGTCTCTCCAGCATGTCCTATATATGTCATATGGTACACTGAGGTCCCTGGAACAGGTGATTATGGTCCCATATGACTTAAGGATGTGCAGCATATTCAGCCCATTTGGACCAAAGACAGCCATGTAATGCATACATATTCTGCCTCAAAGCTATGTATATGATACTGCATACAGTGACAGCTACGCCATTCTGCACACAGTAGACTCCACTTGGAGACCCTCTGATGTTTTATTACCCAGAGATGTCTTTGGTCTGTCAAGTTTCTGCAGATGTCTGGGACAATACATATCAAAAGGAGGATTATAGTTATTAATAGGGCTGATGATGGATGCATATAGGGAATTGATAACATTAATTGTTCTCAATGTAATGCCTTTTCTAATTGGATGTAAAGTGGAGAATGCCATCATCCCCACAGTACACACAGTTTGCAGTCGACGTATGTTCCAAGGTATACTGATCTAGAAATTGGGAATACTGTACTCTGGGTTTTTTTTAATAAGCAGAAACATTAATTAACACAGGGTATGGGGATGCATGTTTCTGCAGCTGTTATAACACCCATAGCTTTGTCAGCATTCATTAGTGGCACAAAGAAGTTTTCCTACACATCTTCTGTTTTTTTTTTTTTTTTTATAAGTATATTGTAGACAGGAGGGGAGACAGCAATGACACATTTGTTACCACACAGGTAACAGGTCTGTTGCTTGAGATGAGTTATCCCACTGTGACTGATTGTTGTTGGCCTGTGATTTCATTTGCAACCTACCTGATAACACAAGGTATGATAGTCACCTTGGTTAGTTTCTCAATGTGACCAAATGTTAGATTGTTTTGAATGGCTTTGCCAAGTCAAGATAGGATGAGTGCACAGCTCTGTGTATGTCTCTGTTTACAGTCTTGATTTCTCACAGATTTTGCAGGCACAAGCTACCCTTGAGTACACGTAACTGGAACAGATCTGCTGTTTGGAGGTCACTTATGTCTTTTTTTCAGAGATGCATGCAGATTGTTTCCATTACCTTACAGCAAAAGTTGGATACAGTTATGGGACTATAGTTCCAGCTGTATGTTGCCTATCCGAAATTGTGTGTGGGGTGGAAATGATCACTGTATTCCATTCAGTGTGGACAACAGCAGTACTCAGACTGTGGTTAAATATGGTGCCTGGTGGTCTAGCTCACTGTTGCAGCACATGAAGTACACCGATCAGAATGTCATCAGGTCCCATGGAGACTGTGCTTCTAATCTTGGGGGAGCAGGAATAACTTGGTCTTAGCAGATACCACAGTTTGGAGGTGATGATGCACACATGTAGTAAGCTTGGTATTGGGGGCATTTTACAGCCACCTGTGTCTGCTAGCAGGTTTGGCATTTACAGTGGGTCACTGTGTGAAATATACATCCAGATGTAGTTCAAAATACATCTGAGTGATGTATATCAGTTTGCAGATATAAATGAAGACAGGCTTATAGTTATCCCTGGATATGTGTTATAAAGAATTAGCATATTTGCTATATGAGGCTTTTTCAAGGTGTATCATTGATTTGGGTCCACTGAGGTGAATGGCCTTCCAGGACTGTTTTGAACATGTTGTATTTGTAAACAGAAGCTTTTTGTCACTTACTATTGACTGTAATAATGACCGATATCCAGCAGTATGGGTTGTATTTCCTGGTGGATCTGTCTTTGAGTATATCAGGCATGGCTGTATGTATACATTTGTGTAGATGTGTAGGCAGGGCATCAGGGTGTACCTTACTACAGCTGTCAATATCCTTTGTAGAATCCTAAGCTTGGAAGTTGATTATACCATCCCTTAGGAGGGGGTAGTTACTTTGGATGATCTTTTTGAACCTGAGTCCTCTTTTAGTGAGTTCATTAGGTATTCCAAATTCTACACATACTGTTTACTAGGTGGATTAACAGTGCAGGAATTACACATGTGCCACTACATTGTTCAATGATATTGTTGAGGAACAGGTCTGACATATTACAGAACCACAAAAACAAAACAAAAATAAAAAAAAACACAGGCAAGAACCAATAAAATAACAAACTTTATTCTCTAGCACTTTGGCTCAAAGGAACAGCCTTCAAGGAGTACTAAATGTTAAAAACATATTACCCACCTATATACTTAACCCAATTGAACAATTAAGAAGTAGAATATATTATACCTAAATAAGCATTTTCCAATTACAATCCAAAGTAAGTCCTAAGGGACATGAAGTGTTACATTTCAAAATAAAAACTGTTTCCTTGTACAAAAGTTTTCTTTTAAAAGCTCTGTCAGAAGAGAGTGTAGTTAAGCTGGATATTGTTTTTGAACCTGAGTCCTCCTTTAGTGAGTTCATTACATATTCCAAATTTTACACATACTGTTTAATGGTTGGATTAACAGTGCAAGCACTACACATGTGCCATTACATTGTTCATTCATATTGCTAAGAAAAAGGTCTGGCATATTACAGACCCTTGTGGGGTAGTGCAATATTGCTTCCATGACTTTTCAGTTTGCAAAATCCAGTTATGTTTGTGCAAGTGAGTTTGTCCTCTAATTATCAAGGTGAGGCATTATATGCACTGAATATTAAAAAAGTCATATAAATTAGGTTTGCAGGGGAAACAGAGGGAAACTTATAGGTAAGGATGGGAGTTTTGAACCTGGTAGCTGCATAGAGAATGCTAAAAGGAGGAGTATATGTGATCTGAGTGTTATTTTAAGGGGAGCAACCTATGAGGAGTACATTAGGATGTCTTTCATAAGGTGGATCTGTAGTTCTGTAATTGATCAGTAAGTGGTTTATTTGCTGCTTGTTATGTATCAGAAGGTATGACAGCTAGTTAGAGCTATTAAGGATCTGCTCTGCTACATTGCAGCAGCTGATTGTATTGGGAATTAAGTGTATTGGCATTTTTGTATGTATGAGGGCAAAGTGTTAAGGCCTCTGTACATAAACAGAACAGAGCATTTAATACAAGGAAACACTGTTAATGCTCACCCTGTGTCCAGAAACACTAACCTTCAAATAGATACTCCTGCTGTTCATGCCTGCCACAAGTGTACAGGTGGGATTTCTACAAAAACAGATTTCATCATAATCGTATCATTCTTTTTGTTACTACCATCATGGGTCATCACAGCATATCATCTGCATCCATTTCCTCCTTTTTTCTGCATCTTGTTCTTTCACACCAACTACCTGTATGTCCTTGGGTCACAACATCCATGAACCTTATCTTAGGCCTTCCTCTTTTACTCTTACTTGCCACCTCCATTCTTATCATCCATCTCCAAATATATCCAACATCACTCCTGAGCACATGTCCAAAGTAATAGAATCTCAACTCTCTGTCCTTGTGTCTAAGTCGTGTGACCTGAACTGACACTCTAATATACTGATTACTAATCCTGTCCATCCTTAGCACACCCAATGCAAATCTTAACATCTGGAACTTTGCCAACTCCTGTTATGACTCCTGTATTTGTATCAGTGCCATCATCTCCAAACCATATAACAATGCTTTTCGTACTATCTTGTAGAACTTTCCTTTCATCATTATTAGTACCTGTCAGTCACAAATCACTCCTGACACTCTTCTACCCCCACTCCACCCTGCATGCACTCTCTTCTTCACCTCACTTCTACACTCACTGATACTCTGAAATTTTGCTCCCAAATATTTAACATCATACACCTTCACCAACTCTACTTCCTGCAGTCTCACCATTCCTCTATCCTCCCTCTCATTCACATACATATATTATGTCTTAGTCCTTATGTCATTCATTACTCTCCTCTTTATAGCATAATTCCACCTCTATGTGGTCTCCTAAACATGTTCCATACTGTCAGTACAGATCACAATATCATCCACAAAAATCATATTCCTTGGGAACTCCTGTATGATCTCCCCTGTTAACCTTTCCATCACCATTGCAAAGAGATGTAATGATGTTTGTGCATACAATAAAAGGAATGTTACTGTTGATGTTTGTGCATACAATAAAATGAATGTCTCTGTTGTAGGTCTTATACTGCATGAGGTGACATGCACCTTTCTGCCAGGCTAGTGTGTGCCCATGGCCTGTTGTGAGAAATACATATCCAATTATCTGATAGAGCTGATGACATCAGCAATGTCTGTTGAAGACACGAGGACAGTGTCCCATAGTCTGATTTAAAACATGCTGTATAATGTCCACCGACAACTCTCACACTAAGTTGACTGCAGTGAGATTAGAACCTCCACCTATCCAAGTTTACAAAATAGATAACATAGTACTTAACACATGTTCAACAGCACAAGTCTGACTTTCATAGGACTGCAGGTTATCTTATAGAAGATGGTGTTAGCAGGTCCTGTGGGGGACAAGGGGTTGGGGGATGGCTGCACATGGATGATTTGGCAGGTACAAAAGCAATGCAAAACCATTGCATCTTCCAAGGAAGTGTTGGATACACAACCCATCTTCTTCAGGGAGATACACACACACCAGGTTGACTACAATGAGATTAGAACCCCTACCTATCAAAGTTTACAAACTAGAGAACACAGTACTTAACACACACCACTGCACAAGTCTGACCTTAACAGGACTGCATGTGATCTTAGAAGAGATGTCTTCAGCAGGCCCTGTGGGGGTCAAGAGGTTGGAGGACTGCTATACGTGGATGTTTTTGCAAACACAAAAACAATGAAAAAATGCCATTTGACAAGTCATTGTTAGATATACAATCCCACTCTTCTTTATTGAGACACACACACACACACACACACACACACACACACACACACACACACACACACACACACACACACACACACATGCATACACACACACACTACTACAGTGAGAACCAAGCCCCTACCTATCTAAATGTACAGACTAAAGAATACAGTTTTTAATGCAAGCACCACTACACAAGTCTGACTGCATGTGAACCTATAGTAGATAGCATCATCAAGGGATCTAAGGAACACCAGCTTGGGAGCCCTGCATAGGCACATCACTACTTAGTGTCATCTGAGGCTAGTACACTAACAGTTGTATACTGCTTAGGCGACATAGCTGGATAACAACATGAGTTCCTTATTGAGCATATTTGGGTGTTTGAATTTGACAGTGAAAGCCTGTGAGCACAACTATATGGCCATGCCCATGAGGGAGCACACAACATTATATATTACACCTTTGTTTTCTCTTAGATGTATGTGTTGTAGAATTAAGGAGATCCCATGGCAGTACTGATTGTTGTTGAGATTGGCTGTGAGGAAACACATGGATGGTTATTAAGTTTCTGCTCAGATAGTTATACTGTGCCCTCAGTTTACAATGTTTCCACATGTTGTCTTAGGTCACACAAAGCACTGGGAAATATAGAACAGTAAGAACACAGATCTATGAATGTGATGTAATAGTTAACATACCTCTTAACCTCTCAGAACTAGAAATCTGCACAAAGCCATAATTAATGTAGGTGTAAAGTGAAAAAATACAGTCACTGTTTAAATATTGCCCTTACAAATTTAGAATGTTGATGGAATAACACGTTTTGCACTAGTATGAATTTAATGAAGGGTATGACATCCACAAAGGAAATGTATGTAATTATTTTCTGACTTCATTCTCAATGATTTAACAATACTTTTGTAGAAACCAACACTTTATGGGGAACAGACTACACATATTGTGTAGAAATATAGAAATTCTTCATAAATCTGGACAGCTGAGAACTATGATAGTTTACCATAGTGAAAATGCTATGATGTACACACATGCATGTTTCTATCTTTTACCTGTTTGCACATGGGTAAGCAGTGCAAAAACATAAGGTGTACTGCTAACATCCAGTCTTCCTGTTATGGCATTTATATGCCGTACTGTGACCCACTCCTATGACTACTCCAGTACATGATTTCACAATTGCTATGGGCAATAATTGAATGCATCCAGTGTCTGCTATTACCAGTGAGACATAACTCTTATCTTATTGCCGTTTTGTGCATTTTTGAACTTCCTGCAAAATATTTAGGCACTATTAAAACTGTTTTCACCATGTAATGAATGGCACAAGTGTGCAATAAAAATATGAAGATGAAAACATTATTGGGCACAGAGTCACAGTCTGTAAAAGCATTAAATATTGAAAAAGACATCTCTGAAACTTCAACTTACATCGGGATTTGAACCCTAAACACCAATAATGCTTCCTCACGCAGAATGTCTGTCATACTCCTTTTAGCCACAGACGCTGTTTTTCAAAACTGGAGTCATTCCTCACACAACCACCTTCAAAAAATGCACACTGCTAGCAAACCATGCACTTTATATTGTACAAATACTCCTATGACATATATTTGGACACATACCAGTTAGTAGACATGTGTCATAATTATGATTAAAGCAATGCATCTCTATATCTTACAATCCTGCTTTTGTGTATGGCAGAAAAACACATTTACTGTTAGGCTACAGACTAGCCTGAAGTTAGAAATTGCAATGGGCAACAGTCACTTCCTAACTTCTCTCTTGCATGATGTAACAGTATTCAGCTATGGTTGAACTGTGTGAGTGTATCATGCCTGATGCATAAAAACTTACATATGGTAACATAGTAGAAATATAAGTGCGTGTACTCACATGTTAAGTTATCTACAATAGCACCACTATATATTTGCATATAGTATTCAACACTACAGTCTAGGTTCAGGCCTTACCTTGCAAATGCAGTAGTTGACACAGCATTAGTTTAGAACAGACTCTGTCTGATGCAAGCAGTATACAGCCAACACATATATAGATAAAGGTTGTGTGAGTTGCCTATCATCAATTTTAATATATGTATGTGAGTAGGTGGAAAGCAATAGACCCGAGGTGGTCAGTGCATGTGCTTAGCCAAAGCAAGGGCATACTGAGCATGTCTACATCTACCTACAGGGACACCAGCTGGAACAGTAACTGTGGCTCTGGTGACCTAGACATTCATGGGGGGAGGTGCCTGTTCCCCTTATTGATACTGTTGCAGCTGTTTCTGGAGGATCAGATTGTGCAGCATAGCACAAACTGTGAATATTTATGTACATGTGCATGAAGTATGCTGCAAGGCTCCAACAGATATATCTAAGCACTGGAACTGTGACTTCAGCAGCCCAAACATGTTTTATGATGTCCCTAGTATGTGCGTGTACCTAAGTTTGGTATTTTTCTATGGGTGTGTGTGCATTTCTGATTGGTGTCATCATACACAATTGCAGGTCCTAGCCAGTATCCCCCAGTAAATGGCCCTGTAGAAAGTCTGCCCTAGCAAACATCTGGTATAGCTGTGATGTGTGCCAGATATGAGAGTCTTGATAACAAATAGGGTTGTCAACACACAATTTCAAGATAATACCATGGCCATTGCACATGACTTGGCAGTTGATGGTGTGGTATCCCTTGCGGTTAATATAGATTCTACCTTACTCACCAGGTGGTGTCTTCTACCTTGCTCACCATCTGGTGCCTTGATGTGTACATGAATTCAATCTATGGAACCCAGTCCTTCAGGGTAGTTCTCTACGTGATAGAAGTGTTGCATATTGCTGGTCCTATCCTCAGCAGTAACAGGAAAATATATGTGCTCACTGGCATGTATCAGCATAGCATCCAGGAACTGGTGGAATATCTTGGATGATGATGCCTGTGACACCTCCATCTTGTACCCAGTTAGTCTTTGAAAAGTACCTGTAGCTAATATTCTAAGGGTTATACATACCTTAGTTTCCACTGGGATGGATTACCTTGGTTGGGCCTAGCTCTGGGTTGAGGCCAGCAGAGCTCAGAGAGTTCTTGTAATGTGTATCTGCCCACCCTGTAGCGTGCTACAATCTCCAGAACATTTAGCACCTGGTAGGTTACACTGAGCCTGAATACTCTTCTTCTTCTCTGCCTAGGCCTATTGTCATCAGCACCAGCAGCATTGACTTCAGCCTCTAGAACATACAGATGTAGAATAGATGCAGCAGCCCCTAGCATTATGTCATTTAAAATTTTGAAGTCTCTATTCCAATGTTGTTGAAGTAACAAGGGAAAATCAGAAGGTAGGCCGTATACAAATTTATACCTTTCTTGATTAGGAACACCATCTGGCATTGGCTACATTCACTTGCTTAGGATATAATTACCAGGATTTATAACTCCTGCTGCAGTGCACAGTATTGCACTCTGTGCATCAACTCACAGTGCAATGCAGCTATGCATAATGACAGCAACTTATGTAAAACTTTTTATAATATCAACCCTATTGTCATGATACATACAGAATACCCTAAGTACAGATAATAGCACTTCATTTCTATTACCGAGAATGTCAGCACAGTATGATTAAAAACTGGCATACCCTGTACATGAAAGCAAGACTATCTGCATCCTAGTCCAACAGATAATTGGTGCTACAGGAGTACTCAAGAAAAGTTCCCTATCTAAAGGGCATTACTAGACCACAGCCCTGCTTACCAGGTTTGTGCAACTGTCAGCAAGGCTCACCACTATTGACTGAATGCATCTGATTTCTATTTTTGGATGTCTAGCTCATGTCTTGGGTCTGGTCACAGAAATTTGGATTCCAGTAACATTATGGTTTGCGCAAAGTGGTGCACTGTGCACCCATGTGAAAAGTCCCCATAAAATCAAAACAATTACCTGACACACCGACCTGATGTCATCAACATCCATGAAAAGCATAAACACCATGTGGTGGCTAACACAGAGTGAACAGCCCTACATGGTCCCTGCTTTTTGAGATTCAACAAATCCACTGCTTTGATACATCATTTATGTAATAACCATACTGACAGCCTGGAAACTACATGGATAGTAGCTGTGTAAGTTGGACAACAGTGTGACAGTACGGAGTTAAAGACACATTGCAGGTATAACTGTTCCTGTTGTGGGAATACATCATACCAATCCTTTAAATTACATTTTTATTAATCATTTTCAATTTGCTCATAGTGGCACATTGCATAAATTTGTGCTAAAATTTAAATTATAATATTTATAATGATGTGACACACATCACTGATTCGTTTGGAAATCCTCGAACATTACAAGCATGTTTTTACCTCTTCATGGGCATTTTGTCCATATTTCCAGACTTCTACATGCCCTTACTTCTGTGTAGGCTCCAGTACTAGGAAAATTTTCACGTACACTTCCAAAATGGACACGGAGCCTACATTGTTGTGTGTAGGGTTATTGGATTGCTCCACCGTGTTGATTTGCTTCATTACCATAAAATTCAGCTACTTATGCTGAAATTTGCATCCCACGAAAAGGTCTGTTGATGCTCGTGAATACATGTGATTGGACTTTACTGAATCTAAAACTTGCTGCGCCCATGTTCATGTCACGACAAGATGCACAAACAACAAAAATGACCGTGTAAGCTTTATTGAATTTGCCCCATTAATCATTATGCTAACGTCAACCACAAAGAAACAGGGACCAAAGGAAAGAATCAAGCCCTGCATATTGTGTCTGTGAGGTAAACACCCTAACCATTTAGCCAACCCCCAACCTTCACCCCTCCTTGGAATAAGATGATATGAGAATACATTTGCACATAACTCAGTGTACACTTAATAAAATTAGGATGAATTGCAGCATTACTATAATAAAGAATAGCTTACAAGTCAAACTGCACTGAGACTATATTTGATTTTATTTAGTTTGAAAGACAGTGGCAGGAGATTACTCCAATTAAAAATGCATATAAATGCCTAGGACAGGTATCTAGTGAGACAGTTCCATGTTAAATACTATTGTTTTGCATGTAGACAAGCATATTAAATACATAAAGTTAAACTGTTACGAAAACACTGCATGGCACATGTCCCATTTGTTAGCATTATCGGATAACCACTTTCTGTCCTGCTTTAGCTAATCATGCTGTTTATTTCTAGAGCCCTTTGGTGTAAAAACAAATACCATATTAAAGGATTGTCATGACCATGCATCTAGTATAATGGCAATGGTATGTAATTTTTGTAAAAAAATGTACATATTGAAAACATTATAATTATCTGTGCAGATGGAATGCTGGGTACTTATTCCTTCAAGCAAATTTCCCTCTGTGCATTATTTAATCTTCTCGGAAGTCAGAATACATAATATTCATCAGGCCTTTGTGCTGCCAACTATATCATATTGAATTCTACAAATATAATATATTTCATCTGAAAATTCATACTGGGTGATGCATCTTGAGCCCATCGCTATATGCAAAGCTAAAAATTCTGATATTTACTAAAATAACAAATTGGTGAGAGTGCAGCCATAAAATTATCACAGAACAAAATTATTGTTTAGAAGAGACAATGTCTTGTTCTTGTTCATATGCTATATTTGAGGTTGAAGGAGAAAACATGATGATGAGTGTAATACTTTATCTTACTGAAATTAATTCTTATCCAATCTTTTTTTACCTTTCTTGGTTATATCTCTTTCACACTTAAATGATACTTTAAGAATGACTGCATTCAGGCAGGGAGAATCAAAAACATGTGGATGTGTTCAGGTAAAACTACTAAGCAAATCCAATGCTCTGCTAAGTAAATAAATTACTTTTGTAGTGTGTGTCTGATATGTACAGTAAGAGACAATCCTGAAATATAACACATATAAGTAAAAAGCAGATGAGACATGTCTTAATTATGAATGCACAAGTCACTGAGAAAATAAATGTGACATTAAGAATATATGAGTGTCACTTTCTTCAGATCACCTAGGAGACATGATGTACAGATACAGTTCATTCATTTTTTTCTTAATATGTGAATGCCTCTAAGGAAAACATTCATAATATTTAAGTCAAGGACAGTTCATCAACTAGTAATTACTATTATGTGCCTGCCCAAAGGCAAAATATGTGCGCAATCAGTCAACATAATGAGTTTCTAAAATAAGCACTCTCAGTAAGAGATTCTGCATGACAGATTTACATGCAAACCAGCCTAATAGCCAGTAATCTAACAGCTGGTTCAGTTCTTTTTCACCAAAGTTTTTCACTGAATGCTGTCATCAAACTGCAATCACATGAACCGAGATACATATTTAAAACTCAAATACTTTTTTATTTTTTTCTTTCTGTCTGATTAGTAAATACTAAACTTCTAGCCTCATAAAGGCTAACTGATTTGGATCAAGTGATATGTAACATAGATTTAGTAATCTTTCTTTTAGTTTCATTTGTTTACTAGCTTAAAGCCTACCAATAGCAACTGGTGCAGCTACACAAATTCTACCATGTTGTCCATCCTGCAGAAAAGCTACTAAATTAATTTTACCTTGAACATGTGCATACTATTACATACTATGTCTCTCGTCTCATAGAAAGACACAATGGCAGCCATTTATAAAGTATCTTAACTCATTTACACCAAAGATTGTATCTAGTAATGCCCCATTTTGTAGGACTATTCACATGTGATAGTTCACAATTTTCCATGGGAATAAGAAACATGACTTATGCGGAAACACTGTGACTACCTCTTGCAGTATAAGTTACATGTCACAGCCCAAAGATAATTAGTAATGTAATACTTAGCAATTAGCATGACAACAAACAACTAATTAAGAAATTAAATGCTGAGTAAAGTGAATAGAGGAACATAAAGTGATGATGGCTGTGAGACCCACAAACCCAAATAGCATGTATGTGGCATACATGGACAAATTTGCTTCCATGTAAGCATATTTTCACCACTACACGATCTGATAAGATTCATAATATGGGCTTCTTAGCAAAATTCATACCAATTTATTTCATGTAAATGGGAAAGAAATGGGTGTACAGTGCAGTTAGAAAGGGGGAAGGCCATACAGAGAAACACACAGAAAGACAAGGAAAAAGAAAGACAGGGATCGGTTGAGGAAGATATTTTTTGTGGAACAGGTGGCCATTTATTTTAAGAAGGGTAGAATGGAAAAGGGAAGGTGTGGAAAGGAAATAGGTTTTAGGTATGTTGGTGGGGTTAGGCAATTACAGACAAAGATCAGTGTTAAATCCCTGACACAAAATGGGGATCACAATGCTGAGACACAGAAAGACATAAGGAAGACAAGTGGTAAAGGGGAACATCATGCAGGAAGAGAGGGTGGGATGACATCTCCCTTTCAAGCTGTCCATTGCAACTCCCAAACAGTGGTCAGTCTGCTCAACATCTTCCTACTTACTTGGCCCTGCCTAAGCTGGCATGCTGGTCAGGGCCAGTTGGCAGTGCAACTCTGCCAGTCAGATAAGGGCATTTTTCAAGTGGCCAATGCAGGTGTCAACCACCAAGCTGCCACCTCCATCACCATCTCCTCTAACTGCTGCTAAGTATCATAGGTGACCTGTTGGTGGCATCCCCAGAGGATGCAACAACATCTCCACATTTGCTAGAACCTTCTAGGTGTATCCCGCCCCTCCCCCCCACACACACAGGATACTCATTATAATGCTGTGGAGAAGCAATTCTTAAGGCTCATGAAAACCTAGCTGGTGACTGCATGATAAATTGCTTGTATGGTGATTTCTGTGGCAACACAGACACACCTGTGGCTGACACTACATAAAATAGTAGCACATCTGGTGATAAATTAACCAAATAAATGTCCAATAAATATAAAAGAAGGATCTATAAAGAGAGAAGTAAAACATTAACAGGTCCGTTGATGACTATAAGAAATAAATGCACTTTGATAAATGCTAAACTGTTATTCGGTATGCAAAGGTAATTCGGAGTCTATTGTTGCTCAGACAGACTACATGAGAAGGTGAAATTGCAGGAAGTGGGTCAGAAGGAGGTATGAAGGCAACATACCTTGCTAGGGCTCTTTGTTTATCTGTGGGAGTGCAACACGGTTAGTACAATGTGGGATAGCAGAGGCTATGATAGATGTAGCAGGAGAAACATAATGTTATGTTTTATGTCAAACAGACAAGGGCAGGCATGGCAGAAATGGCAAGCTGTACTGATGTCACAGGGTTACAGGGAAACCATGTCAGTCGAACAAAGTAATACTAGGAAAACCACTGGCTTAAACATGGGCAAGGGTCAGCATTTGGCAGACTAAAAGTGATATACAGTTTTCTATCTCTGTATATCTATCTCTATCTCTATATTTATATTTATAACTATATCTATATCTATATCAATAGATACAAATAACACCACATACACACACACGTATATATATATATATATATATATATATATATATATATATATATATATATACGTGTGTGTGTGTGTGTGTGTGTGTATACACATATATACCAGCCAGCAGTACAAGTGTCAAAGAAGAGGAAAACTATCATGACCTGTGTATAACATGTATATTTCATCACCATAAGGCATAGTTAGGGCACAGAGTACAGTATGTTAATAAATCTTATTAATACACCTTGTAGAAAAGGCAGGGCTATTGTAGTGCACAATGCAAAGTATAGTGCAAACTACACAGGTGTACTGTAGAGTATGGCAATTGACATGCAAGAAGGACAAGATGTGCCAAGGATATAAGACCTACCTTGTGGACACTTCACATAGGTTGAGTGAGAGGGAAAGCACCTTCACCTAGGTGGACAGTGAAGATCTGCCTGGAGCTGTGTGTCTCTGCAAACAGTGGGTGACATCCATAACTCCAGCATCCTGTTAAATGTACAAATATCTTACTATGACACCTATGTGTCGCTATACTAGTACAGTAACATAATTAACCATACATCTGGACAGACATTCCATACAGTTCTGAAAGAGGAGCATATTATCCTTGATCTACTCAGAACTGAAAACATGAAGTGAAATAAAAATCTGCATAGACCATACATCCTCCAATTGTCATGTAAATTATGTAATGCTGTACAATAAAATGCTGCCATTGTGTGTGTGTGTGTGTGTGTGTGTGTGTGTGTGTGTGTGTGTGTGTGTGTGTGTGTGTGTGTGTGTGTGTGCATGTGCATGTGTGTGTGTGTGTTTGTGTGTGTGAATTATATGAACAC
Source organism: Protopterus annectens (assembly GCF_019279795.1). Classification (NCBI taxonomy): domain Eukaryota; kingdom Metazoa; phylum Chordata; order Ceratodontiformes; family Protopteridae; genus Protopterus; species Protopterus annectens. The sequence continues at coordinate 1,934,282,568 of NC_056735.1, read as the reverse complement.
ACATGCTGTCACACTAATATACACATTTGTATATTGAAATGGGATGACAAACATCTAAGGTCAGGTCTTTGTAAGCCATTCACATAAACCACAGAGTTAACAATATTTATTTAAATTGCTTCTTGAATTGCTTTCAAGTGTAGATGTAATGCCAATACAGAATACAACTTTATAAGCTAAATACTTAATGAAAATGATGTTTCCTAAACATTTACTGATAAGAACTGGCAGATTTTTGCAAATGTGTAGTTCAGAGCAAGGGCAGATCATGAAGGTTAAGTTTCTCAGCTGCATCCTCTCCAAATGGAAAAAAAAGACATTTAATTTCTTTTACTTATTTATTAAATTATCAACTTTCTCATTTTGTGATTGTTTGGAAATCTGGCATGTGCTGTGCATAATCTACAGATGCTACTATACTGCACATCTGTGGAGTACAGATTTCTGTTTAAAATGAAAAAAGTTGGCTGAGGCATACATTGAAATGCTGGTTTGCTTTCAAAATAGAGATAAGTTGATTATGCCTCATTATAGGTCTTCTTGCAGTTTTGGGAAGCAGAATCAGTGCTTGAGTTACAGCTAGTCAGAATTCTATAAGAAGAATGACCAGCAGTTTCCCATTAATACAGGTTGACTGAGGTGATTGGTACCTGAGGGTGCATGAGAAGCAATTCATATAAATGTGGAAGAAGATATGGGGAGAAAATGTATGCATTTATTTATTTAAATAGTACTCTGCTAAGATTTCTTCATCTGATTGATGTGCAACTTGTGCTTCCTTCTTCAAAGGTTCCACTGCCAACATGAGTGCAACTTACTTGTATGTAATAGTTATCTTACATAATTAAAATTGTGTATACATGGTTGCATGTGTGCATGTATGTTTATGTGAATACGTGTGTGTTCACATGTGTTTTGGGGAATTTATAATATGTTGCATTTTATGTGCCTGACACTAACAAGCTGAAATACATTACAGTAGTTATTATTTATGTGTTGATTTATTCACAGTCTGATATCTGAGGTGTATGAAGGCAATAAAGTGGCTATACTTAGTTACCAAATCTGGAAGTGTTTTGGCAGTTGGAATGGGTTGTACTGATGAATCTGACAGAAACAAATTGAAATTCTTTTTAAATGATCACTCTTTTCATTTATTTTTGAGTCATTTATTCAGAATTAGTCAGCTGAGGTTCAAAGAGTTAATAAAATAACTATAAATGATGGACAGATCTGTTTAAGTCTGAGAAGGTGTTACAGTGGGTTGCACTTTATGTATCTGACAGCAATGAGCTGAAATTCATTGCTGTGTCCATTATTTATTTATTTTATCCCAAGCAGGTATCAGACTGACTATAACTGGTGGGCACATTGGTATGTGTATGCATGTGTGTGTGTATACATGTGTTTGTGTGGCAACAAGCTGAAGCATATTACTTGGACAATTACTCATTTATTTGGTGATAATTAGACAGCTGAAGAATAAAGAGCCAGTAAAGTAGAAGCAATTGGTGGACACATCTGTGTGCATTAATATGAATGTGTGCATGGACTTGGGTTGTAATGTGTTGCAATGTATGTATATCAAAGTGATGAGCTGAAATACATTAGTATAGACATTTCTGGTGCATTCATTCATTTATTTGATCACAGTCAGACATCTGGGATGTACAGTGCCATTAAAGTGTCTGAACTCTATATTACTTGTGTTTAAGGTGAAAACTCCAGGTGGCTGCCAACATTATATCTCTTGCTCTTTCTTTGTACTTTACTGTTCCAAGATATGGTTTATGTAGCATTTCAAATGTTTGCATTCTCTTTTTATTGGAAATTACTATTTTGTTAACTTTGAACTTCAGTCATTGGCCACGTATTTCATCAGTAAAAGAATAAATTGAATAAGGCTGAATTTGGTTCCTTACTCATATGATTTTTGTTTTTGACATTATTGCATGAAACATTTGGAAAAACATAACATACATGAGGAAACATCTACATCTCATAGCACCAGAAAGTATCTCCATCCCATAACTTTGGTAGCTCCACCCTTATTCATTTATTTTCTTCACAGTTATCACAGTATAGTTTTAGCCACACTCAATGTGATGTCATATGCTTGGACACAAACATCTGCACTCACCTTTGGACATTTAAAAAAGGTGACAACCATTCCTACCCCCTTGCTTTGAAGACATCAGTTGTAGTTGTTAGTGATAATTCTGTAAATGAGAACATAATATGAAAAATTAATCTTCACTCTGCATTTTCTATCATGGATATATGCTTGGAACAATGAACTAACAGTCCTACTGCAATTCCCCAAAGTGCCTAGCTCTTTTGAAAAAGGGATAAAGCTTTGACTTTTACTTAGACAACTTGAATTTAGTCAGCACCTTTGTTATCAGATGAGTTGTGTAAAAGATGGCAGACATGAGTAGCTGGCACTGGCTTGGCCATCCTGGGGACAGGACATTTTTGCTTTTGGTTATCCAGTTGCTACTATGCAAGACAAGGCTTGAACAACACCAAACATGGTCATATCCATGGATGTGGGCTTGGTCATTGTAAGCTGGTGACTGTAACCATCACTAGCTCGAGGGATGGAAGTATACATGTACATGGATGGTGTAAGATTCTTCATTCTGACATATGTGATCATGTTAATCAGCTGCAGTAGGCTTAGGGACTCATTTAGAAGTGCTGGCTTTTCTGGCATAACAGCAATGGCAAAAGCCAACCTGTGGCTGGTTGTATGATGACATCTACAGTCGCATCTTGCCCTCACACCAAGAACTCCCTACTAGTGATATATGTAGAAAAGAAGAGAAACATATCAATACAAAAATGCATCTCTAAAGATATTTGAAGAGAAATATAGGCAAATGCACCTGAATATGATTGCTTTCACAATACAACAAATAAGATCTCTAAGGTGGAATTAAAAAAAAAACAGTTTACTGAGGCAGAAAACACAGAAATTGAGCAGACAGACAAACTGAGAAGTGAAGAAATTAGTGTGGAATCTCTAAACTCAAGCAATATTACAGCACAATGGACTACTGAATCCACAGATGAAGGATCAGCTGATAAAGCAGGATACATACAAAAAAAATATGCCACTGGGTGATGTTCTGGAAGCTTCTGTGAGAAACACATGCAAAAAACTAGTTAGAACTGTATAATAATGGAAAGAGCATGGAACAGAGATAAAATAAAATGCTCTCAATACAGATGAAAATTATATAAGGGAAGACCTACTTTATTTAATATAGATGGACAGACATATTATGACAGGTGAAAGAAATAGATCTCTAAAAGTAAATAAGACACCCAGTATTAGATAATGAATGCATTAATCAGGACTATTAAATTAAATAAGCATGGTATAATAGAAATAGAAAGGATATATTACTGAGCAGCTACATATATTACCACGAAAATGTAGAGTAGCAAAGGAAAGGAAGAGAGTTATAGAACACTACCATGGAACATCACACAGAGAAAACTATGAAGCAACAAAGACAAGAATAATCATTGTTTGAAGAATACAGAAAAAAGAACAGATTTCAACATTCAACAAATGCTTAGAAAGCTAGATGTGGTAAAGAACAGACCATCACAACAGAGCAGGATTTATCAGACATCTCCATTAATAAAATAAAATATCTGCACAGACAGAAAAACTTAGAAGGTATGCAAATAAATATAAAGGAAAAGTACAAATGAAGCTATTCACTGATCACACACACACACACACACACACACACACACACACACACACACACACACACACACACACACACACACAAACGTTTTATAGAGAATTGTGAAACAAATGAAACAATAGAAACACATCCAACAAGAAAGAGAGTAGGTACATTCTGGAGAAGAATTAAACAGGAAAGTATAATGGTTTAACATAGAGTATATAAATGGGATGAATTAGCAGGCAGAGAAATTCAGGCAAAATTAAGAAAAGCTCCTAATTGTAAAACCTAAGGTCCAGGCGCAATACCTACCTTCTGTCTAAAGGTATCAATACCTTTACACAACTTTTTAGCTGTGAGTAAAAAGTTACTTAGATACACATCCTAAACAGACACAACCCAGTTAAAGACAGGAACAAATTATATTCCTCCTTTAGACTGAACCTGCAAGAAATTCTAAGGACTATACATCATTTGCTTGCCTTCTGACAATGTATAAATTATACAATGGAACTGATGCAGACAGAGTTTATATCTATGTAGAAAAAATCAACCATGGAAAACAGAACAGAAATGTAATACATGAAAGTGATATGGAATGAAGGACTACCTCCTGATAAATAAAGCTGTAATAGAGAACTGTAAAAAGTGGAAGAATATACATATGGCATGGGTAGCTTACAGAAAGGCATTCAATAGCATTCCATACTTATGGATAATGGAATGTTTACAGATATGTAAGATACACCATACATTGGTCGATGACATTACAGTAACAATCAAACAATGACAAACCACTTTGCATCTAAGCCACGACAAAGGGCAAACTCTTGTTTATGGATATGGATAATAAGATCAGACCAGTGGAAACAATTTTAGTCTTCTTAGTTTTATTTACAGGTCAGGTATGATTTTATCAACCAGAGGATAAGTAGCAGACGCTAATTAATAAAGAGTTGTAGGAATTTATCTGGGATGGGGATAGGGCAAGTGTCAATTGGGATAAGTTGATTCCCCAATAGAACAAGGTGATTAAGGATTGATTGAGTTGAAGGAATATTTTAGAGTTAAGTGCTTATGGCTCAAGAAATAATGAGAGAGTGAAATTTTGAATGCAGATCCTTAAGGAAAATGATAACAACCATATAGAATATTATACTCATAAAGCCGCAGAAAGTATTTTAAGAACTAAACTTAGAAGGGAATAGAGAAAAAAGATGTTGCCAGTAGGGATGACTGCAAAAAGGGTAAGATAGAGCTGGCATTTACTGGGGAAAACTGGCAAAGGAATCAAGGTATTGGGAAAAACTAACTAGAAAGAGAGAAAGGTAAGAGTGCGGGATGAGTCCAAGAAGAGGCTTGGAGTGGAAGTTAGACATTGCATTTTCTAGCTGGAATTAATATCACTGTATATGCAAACAGAAAGGGACAAAGAAGACCTAAGTGAAAAATGTGCACTGATACAGTTTTTATTTTAATCTAAAACAGAGGCTGTTGTTAAAAAGGCATATGGCATACAAAATATTGCTTAACTATAAAAATCAGAGGAGTTTAGAAAAGATTGGGAAGAGAGACTGGAAAAGCAGTTTACAAGGGAACAATGTGAAGACATCTGTATAGCTCCTAAGTATGCAACAAAGTCCAGAATGTTTAGGATTTTTGCAATGAAGTGATTGCTTTGGCACTTTTTTTTTTTTACTCCAGGCCAACTTCAAAGCCACAGCCTCTGATATAACCACTGTGAAGCCTGCAGTGGTTAAAGGTGAGCAGTACTTGCTTGGGCAGTACACTCCAGTCAGAGCTTAGGAAGGATGCCATTCTAAATGCCTTTGGTCAGGGTTCATCTTGACTGGGAGGGTGGAAAGGGAAGCAAGCAAGTAGGTGTGCTTGAGGATATCCCTGCAGATGTCTTGATAGGAAATTATTTTGATAATGCAGTACTTTGTGTGCATGCAGTAACACACAGCCAGGCTTGGAGACAGGAGTGTGGGTCTGGCAGCCTGAGGGAGATCCAGATAGACCACACCCCTTTAGCCAGAACTGGTGATGTGGCTAATTCAGGGAGCAGCTACCCTGTAACAGTGAGCCTGAAGATGAGCCAAAGCTGCTAGTAGGTACTGATGTTCCTTTGGTCAGGGTGACTGGAAGGGCAGAGGTAAGTGGTAGTATCCAGGCCGACAGTGAGGCACTGCTGTCAGAAGATACCAGACTTCCTGTGGAAGGGGAACTGGGAAAAGTCACAAAGATAAGAGTTGAGACAGGCTCAGCTCTCAGACCCTACATTAAAAAGGCTTGAGGGAGGAAGCTAAGGAGGCACCTGATTCTCAAGGAAAAGAGCAGTCTGTATACTGGAAGAAATGGATACTGTGCAGAGACTAGACCCCTGAGGGAGGGCTAGAAGGTGAGGTAATACAGCAGTTGGTAGTGCCTATAGCCTACTGTCAGGAACTTCTAGCCATAGCCCATGACATTCCTTTTGTAAGGCATATGGGCATAAGGTGTACCAAGAGACATATTATGCAGAACTGTTATTGGCCTGAGATTGCAAGGGATGTAACAGTGTACTACAGGACCTGTGAGCAGTGCCAAAAAGTACGCAAGGCAGAAGACAAGGTCAAAGCTCCTTTGATGCCTTTGCCTGTGACTGAGGTCCTGTTTCACAGGGTAGTTATGGATATTATGTGGCCTCTGAGTGCACCAAGTTCCACAGGGAAAATGTATATACCCTGAGGCAGTAACTCTATCCTCCATTGAGACAGAGAAGGTAGAAAATGCTTTGATAGAGATTTGCAGCAAGCTAAGTTTACCAAGAGAAATACTGACTGACAGAGGTGCCAATTTCATGTCAGACATGCTGGCTTGTGAGTGGAAGCACTGTGGGCTGAAGCACCTAAAGCAACCCCCTACCATCCCCAGACTAATGGTCTTGTGGAGAGATTAGACTCTACACAAAAGACCATGTTACAGACATTTGCAGACCAGTTTAAGAGAGAGTGGGACAAATATTTGCCCTATCTGTTGTTTGCATACAAGGAGGTGCCCAAGGAATCCACAGGTTTTTCACCCTTTGAGTTGTTGTAGGGGCATATGGTGAAGGGAACTCTAGATCTGATGCTTGATGAGTGGGAGGGTGAGTGTGAATTACACAAGAACTCTGTTATGGCATATGTCCTAAACCTCAGGACAAGGTTTGGGGAGCTCATGGGCTTGGCCTAGGAGAACGTGTCAGGAGCCCAACAGCAGAAAAATGTCGAATATGACAGGAATGCTCGAGCCAGAGAGTATGCTGTGGGGCAGAAAGTGATGGTCCTCATTCCTGTCAGACACAATAAGCTGCAGGCAGTGAGGGAGGGACCCTTCAAAGTGGTACAGAAGGTCAGTGATGTTAACTACATGGTATAACTGCTAGGCAGGAGGCAGGGGCACAAATTGTACCATGTTAAAATAATGAAGCCTTACAGTGATAGGGAGGCCCTTGTGCTAAGTATTTGTAGTGGATGACAGGAGGAGTCTGAGGGGGATCTGGTGACTGTTCTCAGTGAGGCTCAGAGTGACACCTCAGTGGAGAGGGTAGCAATGTCCCACTGGCTATCCCCTACCCATGTTTGAGAAATCTGAGCAATATTACAAGAAGTTGGATACATGCTCAGTGGGAAACCAGGATACATCCACCTGGTGCAGTACCACGTGGATACAGGCCCCATAGATCTATCAATCAGGCCACTTACAGGGTGCCTGAGTGAGTCAGACAGACTCTGAGGGAGGAGATACAGGAAATGTTGAAACTGGGAGTAATCCAAGAGTCTGGCATTCCCTGGGCCTCCCCAATGATGCTGTTACAAAAGAAGGATGGCAGCAACAGGTTCAGAGTAGGCTACAGGAAACTAAATTGTCACATAGACTCAGATGCTTGCCCCATGTCTAGGACAAATGAAGCCTTAGAGAAGCTGGACAGGACTACGTATCTGACCACTATTGATCTGACCAAGGGCTACTGGCAGGTGTCCTTGACTCCCAATGCTAGAGGAAGGTCAGTCTTTGTGACTCCTTTCAGCTTGTATGAGTTCATGAAGATGCCCTTTGGAAGTAAAAATGCCTCAGCAACATTCCAGAGGCTGGTAGATCTTATCCTAGCAGTAGCAGGAGATTATGTCCTTGCTTACCTGGGTGATATTGCCATCTACTCACATTCTTGGCAAGAACACCTTCAGCATGTCAGGGAGGTGCAGGGCAGACTACAAAGTGCAGGGTTGACCATTAAGCCCAGTAAGTGTTAGGTGTGAATGAGTGACAAGATCAGACCAGAACCTACCAAAGTGGAAGCCATTCAGTCCTGGCTTGCCCCTGTTACCAAAGAGTGTGTGAGGGCATTCTTGGTGACAGTGAGGTACTATAGAAAGTTTGTCCCCAATTATAGTACAATAGCTGCTTCCCTCAAAGACCTGGTGAGGAAAAACAGACCAGATAATGTAGTGTGGACCTAAGCTTGTGAGCAGGCATTCCAGAAGCTTAAAGGAGCTTTGGGAGGACCCCCCTGTGTTAGCCAGTCCAGATTACAGCAAAAAAAATTGTTATGCAGGTGGATGCTTCAAGCCATGTGGGGGTGTACTTAGCCAGGTTTCCACAGAGAGAGAAGAGCACTCAGTGGTATATCTCAGCCATAGACTCCAACACAGGGAGTAATGTTATGCAGTTGTAGAAAAGGAATGTCTAGCCATAATATGGGCAGTGCAGAAATGTCAGCCTTATCTGTATGGAAGGAAATTCACCGTAGTTACAGACCACAATCCCTTAATATGGCTACATAGAGCCAGCCAGCAAAATGCCAACTTATTAAGGTGGAGCTTAGTATTGCAGGCATATGACATGGCAGTACAACACCATAGTGGGGTCAGCAATGTCAATGCAGATGGGCTTTCAAGACAGGGAATGCGGTAACATATTCCCAGATAGGCTTATTTCTCTCAAGCCACATTTCTCAAGGGTCATTTGAAATACTAGCTTGAGTCTGCAAGGGGGGGTAGAGATGTGATGATATGGGCTAGTGGTTACCATTTTGAGTTCCATGATATGGGCTAGTGCCATCATAGCTAGCTGGAGTTTTGTGAAGAATGATATCCTTTGAATATCAAACTGATGTGTACAAGATGATTGTGTTACAAATGTATTGGAACTGTATGGTATTTGAATATCAAACTGATTTGTACAGGTGCTTATGTTAGAAATGCATTACAACTGTATGTATATAGAGTATGTTAGTAAAGGACCCAGGAAAAGCAGAGGTCAACCAGTTAGCTTACTTTAAGAAAAATAAGAGAAATGTAAATGAGCCATTAAACCATTAAAATGGCATCCCACAGTGATGAATTGGACTGGAGATGGTAGCTCTGAAAGTAGCCATTGTTTATTAGCTTCAGTAAAAAGAGAGGAAGTACTGAAACTGTTTCTTGGCTTCAGGGCACTGCCATAAACATTTAGATGTATATTGTAGCTGTCTATGCCAATTTCCTGCCTCAGCTTCAAAGGGGATACTGTGAGAACCTAGAGTCAGGTGACCAGATGAGGTCATTCTGGCAGCTCTGGAAATAATATTTTTTAGATATTACAGGGAGTAATCTCTTAGTATTGAGTATTCTGTCTTGAGCCTAACAACAAGAAGAGCCATTTTTCACATCATCTTCCTTGCTCTGTTAAGTAAGTAGGGAATAATAATTATTCTAGATTAATTCGGGAATATATAGTGAAGCTTGGATTAGATATTGTTTTTCTTTGTTTGTCTGAGTCCGTTCATCATTGTAGTTTTCAATATTTTCTGTGATTTGTACTCTGTGGTTTACTGTAAAAAGATATTCAGTATTTCATGTTCTTTTAGTATTTATTATTAAATATATTTAAAACTTGTATTGTGGCTTATCCTTTTAGAAAGTATTTAACTTTTGAGAGTGCTTATATTTATTTGGTGACACTGTGTGGTCCATTCCAGAAGGCCTAGCTGTCTTGTTCAGCTACTATTTGTATTAGTATTAATATTGTAGAGTATAATTGTACACCCTTTGTTAAGGGCCTTAGGGTAGCTGATTGTGGAGTGTCTGTTTGCAGTGATTCCCTGGGCAGAAGTGTGTGAAAAATCAAATCTCACAGTGTGTGTGTGTGTGTGTGTGTGTGTGTGTGTGTGTGTGTGTGTGTGTGTGTGTGTGTGTGTGTGTGTGGGTGAGCTACTTGGGGCAGGGACACAAAGCACTATGTTCACAGAGAGGGTGCTGGAGTGCTTGGCATGGATACTCGACTGAGGACCTAATCCTACAGCTGTATCAGTGAGGAGTCTTATTGGGCCCGGGAGGGAGATATAAAGAAATCTAGACCCTAGGCTAAGTGTGTTCCTTATGTACTCTTAAGGGAAATTGTGCTTGAAGCAGAGATGTCTGCATCTGTAAATACTGAATGTATCCATTTGTATTCCAAGTGATTGTTCCACTCCAGTGTCAGTGGTGAATATTCAGGCTCCTTGATTACTGGCCCAGAGAGGGATTGTCACACTGGCAACATCCACACTGTCAACAATCTAAGTCTCTTTTTTCCCTTTCACTTTCAGTTTCATTGAAACTGGCTCACGTTTAGCTATCACACAGTCCTAACAATGCTTATATAGGTCCTGACAAAATCCCTGGATATATCTTAAATAGCAAGAAGCATGATTTACCCTTACCCCTGATAACACTGTTCAATTTTCTGCCTCCATACAGGTTTTGTACCAAGTAAATAGAGAATAGCTACAGACATTCCTCTGCATAGGGGAGTACATTTCACAGACCCAGGCAATTACCAACGCATTAGACTGACCAGTCACATATGCAAAGTCATGGAAAGACATCATAGAATTAATCAATTAGAATATAAGGAGCATTGGACCCATCATAGTTTGGATTCAACAAGGACAGGTCATGCTTACTCAACCTGGTGGATTTTTTTTAAAAGGTCACGGAAGCAATGGATGAAGGCAACATGGTATACACCACATACTTCAACCTGGTCAAAGCTTTTGATAAAATTTTCTACTCAGGCATAGTAGAAAAGTCAATAAGCTGGGAGTAAACCCCTATGTCACCTATTAGATCACAAAGTTACCTCTACAAAGAGACCAGTCACCAGTGGATTACCCTAGAGTTCTGTGGTGAGACCTCTCCTGTTTGGCATCTACTTTTCTTAACCAAAAGCCACACCAGAGGGCTTCAGCTAACTAAGTTTGAAGATGACTAGAGCAGTCAATAGATCCTCAAATGACTTAGAGATCTTGCAGGAAGGTTTGCCGCAAATAAATAATTGGTGTCAAAATAATGGTCTGAAACTAAATGCCCAAAAATGCATTATTGTATCCTTTGGGAAGTTGTCTACACCAGGGTACAACCACACTGACAATATGCCCCCTAAGAGTTTCCACAGTTGTTCAAGATTGTTGAACTTATATGGACAGTGATCTAACATTTGACCAACATGTGCCTAATGGTGTAAGAAAGTCCTTCCATATTGTACAGTTTATAAACACATGGATTGTGTCTACATCTAGAAATGTCATTGTTCCCCCTTTACACAGCCTTTATTAGGCCAATCATTGAATATAATGCCCCTTTTGCATTTATCTTTCCACTTACATGTAATAACTGCTTACTAAAGGGATACAAGGCCTGATCAATATGTCCTACATGGACCACTTAATGTCATGTCATTATACTTTGTATCTTATAGACTGCTAAGAAGTGACCTGTGTCTGGCATGCTAGGCACCCTCTTATTCATTACTGATGGATTTACTACACATTAGCAAGTCAAATGACGTCATAAATACTCAGTCTAGGGATCTGAATCTCTTCTGCAAAATCAACAGAATGGTTTGGAGGGCCAGGTATATTCCACTGAGGATACTGCTGCTGCAATGGACCAGACACCCCATCCACATAAAAAAGTTAATCCCTGCACATTTTCAAGTATAACTTAGATGTATGGATGGGTAACAGAAATTTTCAACAGAACTGCCCCCTGTAGTACTGATGGACAGATGTAGCTCCTTAATCCTTTATCTTATACATAGTTCCCCTCAAATTATTTGTGGTATGGTCCCAGTTATTCTCATTAGGGTAATATAAAATTATCAGCCATGGGATGGATAAGGCCAATATGTATCCAAATGAGATATGTTATTTTGAGCATAAAAAGGGAAATTGGCTAGGCTTAAAATGGCCAACAAGGCAGCAAGGTTAGTATTTACCTATGAACCTGTGAACTTACTCAAGACCTTCAGCAGCTTATTTATGTATTGTAAACCAACCATAAATCTTAACTTTTTTGCCCAAGGTTTATGGACAAGGCTGAAAATAACAAGGTAAACAATCAGCCAAAATCAAGGACAAATTTAACATTACACTAATTCACTTTAAAGTTAATAGGATGACAGATTTTACATCAACAGATTTTTTTTTTCCAAAATGTTTTTATTCATTTTATAACACAATGACTTAACAGTATTGTTACAACGAAAAAGCAAATAAACTATATACAGTGTCCATAACAACTAAAAAAGCAATATACAATAGGAGAACACTTAATTTTGTCCAAGCAATTAAATGATGAGTTGTGTTGTTAGTCTTTGCTTTTATAGTAGCAATCTCATTCTTACAAATGTATTTCGCAAGATGAATAAACTCAACTTTAAAGACAGGAGTAGATTGGGATTTCCAATTTTTAGTAATAATTTTCCTGGCTATAGAGAGGATAGCCCATAGTAAAAATGTCTGTTTTTTAGGAATGACGTCAAGTACAGGAATATTGAAGAGGATAAGGGAGTCAGATATTATACAGTTGTCATTCCATAGAGCTTTACAAAGATATTTAAAGTATAACCAAAATGGGGAAATTATTTTGCAATTAAACAACCATGTGTATCCAGTCAGCATCAGGGTGAGCCCATCTCCAGCATTTCATTTCATCTTTCTTGTACATTATTTCTAGTCTACCTGGGGTGAAAAAAAATCTATGTAAAAATTTCCATGTGTATACATAGGTTCATAAGTTCATAGGTAGGTACTAGGCTATCGGCCCTGAGCCCAATATAAGCCTAGCCAAAAAGGTTCCCTGGATTTCACCACCCTAGAAAATTATTTTCCCCTGTCAAGCAGTGCTGCAGAAGTGATCCCCAGGGTGAACTTTCTATTTCTCATCCAGTCATCAAGATTTTTCTTAAAGAGGGCCAATGAGGAGCTTTGCTTGACATGAATGGGTAGTTTGCTCCAGAATATGGGAAGTCTCTGGGACAGGAATATATCCCTCTAGCATGTTCTGTTTATTGTGGTGACAAGGTTTAGGTCCCTGGAGCATGTGGTTTGTAGAGATTGGGATTTCTTTAAGTATACCATGTCCAGGGTTTGGAGGTTACCTATGTCTTTGTTTATAAGCTCCAAGATGATACATTCCATGGCCTTGCAGTCCAGGCTCGTCAGGGTAATGGAGCAGCAATTTCCAGGGTCTGTGGTGGCACCCCCTTTGTGGAGTGGGATAACCGTCACTGTGCACCATTCAGTAGGCACATAGCCTGAGGTGAGGCTATGACTGAACATGGTACTTAGCTGGAGTGCCAGTTCATACTGCAGTTCATGCAATACGCAGCCTGGGATGTTGTCTTCTGTAGTTCATGCAGTATGCAGCCTTGGATGTTGTCTGGTCCCATGGATACTGTGTTCTTGGCTTTGGAGAGTGTGGTCTTTACTTGTTCATCCATGATTACAGGGGCTTTGCATTCTTCCGGTATTAAGATGGGGCCTTTGGAGGGTGAGAGGGGGGTAAAGTTAGCAGTGATCCTATCTGCCAAGATGTTGGCAATATCGGTTGGTTCTGTATACTTTGTGCCATTGTGCTGTTGCTCAGAGCAGATCTGAGTGCTGCCATTGAAATTCTTGACATAGCTGTAGAATGCTTTGTGGTCGTCTTTGGAATCAATGGCAATTTTATTTTCATAACTGACTTTGGAGGATTTTATGAGGGATCTCAGCTTCTTGCTGAGGCTGACCAATGAGTTCCTACAATCATGGGATTTTACTCTTGTTTGCAATAGCTTCTTCCTTCTGTTGTACAGTTTGTTTATGGCAAGGGACCACCAGATTGCCTTCCTTTCTTGGAGGACAGTGTCTTGGTTCTGTTGGGGATTGCATGATCCATGCACTCGTGATATGCTTATACAGTGAATTTGTGTAAGATTCAGCAGTCATACCTCTGTTTTTCATCTGCACTTCTGTCTTAAGAAGCATGAAGTTGGTTTTGGAGTAGTTTTCGATCGTGGTTTCCTTAATGGGGGGTGGGGGTGGGATATGGATGTCTAGGGTGTTAGCTTGTGGTCGGATTTGACCAGCGAGGAGTTGACCTCTGATGTGGAACACCGGTTACCCATATTGGTAATGTCCAGGTCCAGGATATTGCTGGCCCTGTTGGGGGTGTGGACAAACGTATCCAAGGCATTGGAATTTATGAATTCCAGAAAATGTTGAGCGAGTGAGTTGGTACATGAGTAGTTTTTCCAGTTGATTGTAGGGTAGTTGAAATCGTCCATAATTAAGGTATTGGGTTGTACATTAATATTTCCAGTATCTTAAGAAATGAAGAGTGGGAATCTTGGGGCATGGTGGGGGATCTGTAACAAGCTACAACCTGGATTGCAGTCTTGCCCAGTGTTAGTTGCACTTGGATAATTTCAGATGCATTATGTTGAGCAACTAGCCTGGAGGTGTGGCTATCCTTAATGAATATGGACACGCCTCCACCTTTAGTGTTTTGGTCCAGGTTAGGTGGCCGAAAGGTGCGATATGAATTATAGCCTGTTAATGCAGGGTGCTCTCTGGAGCCTTGAACCAGGTATCTGTCATTGCGCAGATGTCAATGTTCTCCATTTTAAAAAGTGCCTCTAGTGAGTGCATTTTGAGGTTTAAACTTCTAGCATTGAGTAGCATTACCCTCAGAGTTTGTTTGCTTGTACCTGTTAAGGTGTTGAATTTAGCATTTGAACCTTGCTTAAAAAAGGCACTATAGGGGTGGCAAGAGCCTTACCCATTATCCGGAATCCCAGTGGCAACAGGTGCAGGCCATCTCTGGCAAGGCATCGTGGTCTGTCGAGTATGTCGTACCAGGCAGACAGATACTGGATCCCCTTAGAATGACACCAGAAGCTTAGCCAATCGTTGAAGTCAATAATTTTGTCCTTGTACTGTGGTATCATTCTGGGCGATGGCAGGATGCTACTCAGGGCTAGGGTCATACCTGCCTGGGCTACAAGATCCGAGAGCTCCTCTATGTCTCTTTTCATGTAGTCCAAGGAGGTACATCTTAGGTCATTCACACCAACATGGCAATGACAAAGTCATATTTGTACTTGTTGTGGAGTGACCTGGGTGCTTGCATTATGTGGTGGATCCTAGCACCCGACAGGCAGCTGACAGTAACATTCTCCTTGTTTAGCCTGGTGAGTGGGACATCAGTGTGCCTGACTACAGAGTCACCTGTGACTAGTGTTTTGGGTACATTGTTTTGCCTTATCAGCTGAGGTTGAGAAGCACACTGATTTTGTGGGCAGTGTGTCATTTGGGTAGTGTTGGGTGGTGGTCGTTGTCTTCATTTCAGCTTGGGAGGTCTTTGTTGCTTGGGCCGATTTTTATTAAGAGCCTCCATGAATGTGGGTGTGTGCTTTGTGTTTCTATGTGTGGGTTTTGGTAGTGTGGGTTTGGAAAGACTATGTGTTGAGTGTGGTGTGGTGCAGGTGTTAACCTTCTCCTCTTGACTGTCTAGTCCAGTCTTGGCTGTAGTGAGCTTAGCTTCCACGAGCTAAATGAGCTAAATGAGGAATTAAACCCGCACATAAGGCAGCTGTTTAATCTCAGCCTTACCACAGGATACGTGCCCAAGGAGTGGCGTACGGAAACTGTTGTCCCACTCCACAAAGGCGGTGCCTCTATGGACCCTGGTAATACTGCCCCATAAG
This sequence comes from Protopterus annectens, assembly GCF_019279795.1. Classification (NCBI taxonomy): domain Eukaryota; kingdom Metazoa; phylum Chordata; order Ceratodontiformes; family Protopteridae; genus Protopterus; species Protopterus annectens. The sequence goes on along the minus strand of NC_056735.1, from coordinate 1,934,266,846 downwards.
CTTAACAAGTCTAGTCTGCAAAGCTATGGAGAAGATCATAATGGAGCTCATAAACAAAGATATAGGGGACTTGCAGACATTGGACCCGACCCAGTTTGGCTTTGTCAAGGGCAGATCATGCCTTATGAACTTAGTCGACTTCTTCAAAACAGTCACCAAGGCCATTGATGAGGGAAAGGCAGTCCATACAGCCTACCTTGACCTTGCAAAGGCCTTCGACACAATACCCCACTCGGGTATTGTAGAAAAACTTACCAGCTTAAATGTAAACCCATATGTCACAAGATGGGTTGCAAACTGGCTTAAGGACAGAACCCACAGGGTTAGAGTTGCTGGCGCTATGTCAGACTCCAAGCCGGTCACAAGTGGTGTCCCACAGGGCTCAGTCCTTGGCCCCCTATTGTTCGGCATCTACTTCTCAGAAGTACAGGCCAACATGGGAGGACTTTGGCTGACAAAGTTTGCAGACGACTGCAAACTGGGCGCCATAGTGGAAAGTGCATCAGACACAGATATCCTTCAGAAGGGACTCACGGAAACAGATAGCTGGTGCCAGAGCCATGGCCTGAAGTTAAACGCCAAAAAATGTATAGTCATACCCTTTGGGGTAACCCCAAGCTACCATATAGGTGGCAATCCACTAAGCACAGAAGAGGTTATCAGGGACCTGGGGACCCAGGTTGACAGTGGCCTTTCTTTTGACACTCACATTGCTAAAGTGGTTAGAAAGACCTTCTACATTGCCCACCTGATCATGAAGGGATTCACATCCAGATCTAGTGAGGTCATTGTTCCCCTGTACTCTTCAGTTATCAGACCAATGATCGAGTGCAATGCCCCATTCGGGATGTATCTCACCTGACATCTGCAGCAATTGGAGAGACCCCAAAAGTTCCTCACCAAAAGGATAAAGGGACTCCAAAATCTGTCATTTGCTGCCAGATTGAAGAAACTCCAGCTCTATTCAGTTGCATACCGTCTGCTCAGAGGTGACATGTGCCTGACATACAAGGCCATGTCCAACCCGGAATTAATGGACATGCTCCACCTCAAAAAATCCAATCCACCAAAACCACTAGAGCAAGCGACTTAAACCTTAGCACGGATATAAATAGGACATGCTGGAGGTATAGATTTATCACTCAGAGACTCCCTATGCTGTTGAATAAAATCCCAATCCATGTGAGGCAGAGCACCTCGCTGGCTCTGTTCAAGAGAAATCTTGACCTGTGGTTGGGAGATCGTAGGTTATCCCAGGAATCATCTCTGTGTCACTGCTGGACAGAGGCACAACAAACTAATGGGCACAGTATTTTTTCATATAAGGGGTGGCGTAAGCCACAAAAATTTGGGCTAGGCTTATAAATGCCTTAGGGCAGATAGCCTAGTATAAACCTATGAACCTATGAACTATATAAGTGCATCTCTCACAGGCTGTAGTGTTGGTAGTAGGAGGAGAGCATGCTCAATGTACATGTGGCAATTGCTACATTGCCCAAGATGCCTAGATTCATCAGGTGGACAGGAGAAAACACTGGGAGCTGACCCATGGACATGCCTGGATAGGTGCTTATTAATTTAAGTACTAAGACCTGTTTTCCTCTTGACAAGTGAGGAAAGTCAAGTGCTGTAGTCATTTAGTGCTTACAACAAGTTCTGAGTGCTGAAACTAAAAAAAAAACTGGCCAATTCTAGCTCAAACTAGCTATTTTTAGCACCAATCCCAAGAAGAGAAGCAAGCCATTGCCTGTTTTTTTATTCACAGTCTTGTCCCAGATGATGCAAGGGTCTGCAGGCTTGTAGCCTTTTTCTGGTAGATGCCTCGAATAACAACAAGACCAGTCAAGTATGTTAAGCACAGACACTCACTTTCCAATCAGAAAAAGTCAGGAATCAATTCACTCTGCTCCTAGTCTCACCATGATCAGAATATAAGCACATAAGCTTTCTGGTGATCAGCTGTCTCCAGAAAATTATGTAACTGCACTCCTTCTCTCACCAGGAAAAAACTGAACCAATAATCCCAAGATGACTACTGAGAGGCAAAATGTGGGCTCTGCAATAACTGGTGGTCTTGCAATAGATGCTTAAAGGTAAGATGAAAAAACATGGTTTATCCTAAACACTGCAGTGTGCAATCAAGGAGTTAGATGTGAAAGTAGGTAACTTATGTTTTAGCTGTCTAAAAGTTAAGTTTTAGTGGATAGTCACTATTTTTTTTAAAACAGCAAGATAGATTGAAAGTGGTGGTCACTTTTGTATTCTGGTACTATGGAATACAGTAGGATAGCCAACACATTTAAATAGTTGAAGGGGAGTTATTTCACAAAATGATAATTTTGTGCTTACTCACACCAGCCAGTAAAAGCAGAGAGGAAATGAGATATATGGTCAAATTAACATAATCTAGAAAGACAGTGGTATTTAAGAACACAACAGTAATCGGGTGGGAGGGTGACTCAGAAGAGACAGAGCTGTGGTCTCTTTTCAAGTTTTAGTCTTCAGTTAAAACAGAATACAAGTAAAATTCAGCATATAAAATAGAAAAAGGCAATAAAGTAGTACAAAACACAACAAATAAAAAGCAAACTAACCTTTCCCTCACAGCAAACTGTAGTAAAATCTGGGTAAGCATTTCCAGTAAAGCTCTGAAATGTTTTATTTTATCCCTTAAATAGAAGGTTTAGTTCCTAGCTCCACCCCTCAGTTCACAGATGATTAACCTTAGCTGACCTGTTGTAACTTATGTGTGACTCCTTAATTGACCTCTTCTAATTTCTGTCTGACTTACAAGAGACAGAGCTGTGGTCTCTTTTCAAGTTTTAGTATGCAGTTAAAAGCAGAATACAAGTAAAACACAGTATACAAAATAGAAAAAGGTAATAAATTAATACAAAATGCAACAATTAAAAAGCAAACTAACCTTTCCCTCACATCAAACTGTAGCAGAATCTGTGTGAGCCTTTCCAGTAAAAGCATGCCAGGGAATATGTGGATTCCTTCACCGACAGTAAACTGATTTTTTTTATATATCTTTTGCTGAGAATATTTGTCTATTAGTTTCACTTGAATAATTCCAAAAAGAAACATCTGTTTTGCTAAAATTATTTCTGAGAATTTTATAAATAACAGATATGTATGAAGTGTTCTTGGATGAGCTATTAATAACTGTTGAGATAAAATCCAAGATTTTTAAGTTACTCTTATTGTATGCCTCTGATGAGGGTACAAGCTTAGTATGTATAAAATCCTTATAAGTTTGCAAACTCTATCCATATACCTATACAAACTTATCATTCATCACAAACTATGTCAACACCTGGGGCATGATAGGATTACACACACTGGCAGGAACTCTATGTGAACACCTTTGTGCACACATCACTGTACATTTTTACAGATCAGCAACTCCCCAACATGACCCGTCATAGTGCTGTTGCATAAAAACGCTCAGCACCAGACAGGGCTGAACCTGTGGCTATGCTGAATGCTAACAAAGAGGTATGAGGGAAAAAGTATATGTTAGTTAGCTATGTGGTCTTGCCCCAGAACCACCTACAGGAAGGCAACTACATGTAAAGCAATTCAAGAAATTGTTCAGTTGCATAGATCTCCATGGCTGTCCCAACCATATTGTGGTATTGAATACAGCTAAAACGGTGTGTGAAACTACCTGCCACAACCATGATATGGAGATTGGGGGTTAAAGGGGCCAATAGAGAGCAGAGAAAGCACAATGATGAAGTGACTTAAGGACACCAACATCACTACAGTGATCACCGGGTGAAGAGAAACACTAGCCACCCGGTATACAATATACTTAAGTGCCTTAATGGCATCAACATCACCATGGGGAATGGGGGTGGGATATTTTATTAATGGCTGGATATTACCCTAAATGTAAGTATTATAATAGCACTGGCAGCAGTATGGGGAATGGGGTAAGGAGATTCACTAGACATCAGGAATAACTTTAAATGGAAGTGCCTCAACAGCAATGACAGCAGTATGGGAATCAGGGGTTGGATAATTCAACAGACACCAGGAATTACCATAAATGTATATGTCATAATTTCACTGACAGCAGTACGGGGGTCAGGGGTTAGAGGATTCACAAGACTCCAAAAATTACTCTAAATTTAATTGATGTAATGGCATCAACAGCAGTATGGGGAACGGGTGTGGGGAATTGGCAATACAGCAAGGTTAAATCTAAATGTAAGTGCCTTAATGGCAATGACAGCAGTATGTGGATTAAGGATTGAGTGATTCACTAAACACCATAAGTTACTCCAAAAAGAAGTGCTGTAATAGCACTGACAGTAGTACAGGGATCTAGGCTGGGGGATTCACTAACCATCAGGGCATACTAGATATGTACTGTAATGGCACTTCAGCTATTACTAGTGTGGGAGTAAACCAAGGGAGGGCAAACATGGTGTGTGTGTGTGTGTGTGTGTGTGTGTGTGTGTGTGTGTGTGTGTGTGTGTGTGTGTGTGTGTGTGTGTGTTTTCATGTTTTATGTATTTGCATGTGTGGGAGAGTGAGGGGGGAGAAGTACGCCAGGAACACCATTTTATTGTTGCAACATGCAAACCAGTACATCACAGCAGTAAGTGCAATTCAGGGACATGCAAATTAGCTGATAATGAGGTCTCACCACATTGTACCCAACATGATTCTGAACTGCAAATTAAAATATTGCAGGAAAAGGGCATTTAGCACAAGTTGCACATCTTGTGCTAGACCCTTAAATGAAACTCAGAGTTAATGTTAGTCAGCAGTTAAAATAAACTCCATATGAATTGCAGAAGCATGAAATCCTGGTAAAATTGTAGGTGCTGAGAAAAGCACTCTTGTCTGCCATCAAAAATACTATAGCAATACTAATTACATGAACTCTATTTATATATATGAATGGGATCCATTTCTATCTCTGAACTAGAAACCCAAAACAAATGGAGAAATTAAAAAAAATTTCAACTGAAAGTTATAGCTCATCTTGAAAAGGTATACTTATCATTGCAAACTGGGATCATAGACTGACATAGTTCATTACACAAATACAGACTGTATTGTGGTCACTCCTCTCTCTGAAGGTGACCGTCCAAACTCAGCCAAATTTGTATGTTTTATTAAGGAAGACATGGATAGCGATGGTTCTTTCCTACATCCTTCCTGCACATCTGTTTCATTTTTACTTTGTTTTTTCCCCTGGTGCTCCCATTTCACAAATTTCTTGTCTCCTTCATTTCTTTTCCTTAAAGAATTATTGCATAATAGTGCACAGTGCACCACAATTGTAAAAGTCTGTAATATAAATGTATATATTTAAAGCATCCTACATGCTTGTAAAATTATTACTTCCACCCATAGTCACGCCCTGTATCATCTGCCTCCAACTAAACTGCCTTAACACTTGCTGCCATAGAGTCAATTAGATAGCAGATATATTTAATATATTCAATAGTAAGTGACACAGTTTATGAAATGTTTCTCTTTATACTTCTCTGTGCTTGCTCTCCTTAGCACTAATGTTGTATATTTATCATTAACTTTCTGTGAAACAGCATTGCGAAATGTCCTGTAATGTTTCTGCTACTAACAAAATACTTTATTATATTACCTATAGCTAAACCATTTACCCCAAAAAGGTACTTATCACTGAAATTAGTGCATTAATTCCTGAAGCCAGAGATTCAGTTAAGTAGCAGTTGTATACAACAGCAGTTAAGTCTGCCATTTGCTATACAGTCTGTAAAATACACCTGCTAATCAAGTGACTCTGTAGCACCACCTATTAATGCAGTGATGCCTGGATATTTTTTTTGTTTAGATGGTACTTGGTTTGAATCAAGCTGTATGTTAACTTATTACATTTGAGTGATGCCTCTAGGGTGCATTTGCAGTTAACTCCTACTGATGTCTCTAGGCATCAAATATTGCTTATTCATATTTACATCAATAATTCAAAAATGATGCTATGTATAAATCTTTTTAAAGATTTCATATTAAAGCTTACACAACGATGAACTCAGCTACATTAATATTTGACCTGTGTCTAGTGCAGGTAAATATATAGTAACTGTTGTTTTTATGATATTAATTTATATAGATATAATTTTCACATTTTTTTAAATATCCCAACAACCAAGTAGCACAGAATGAACTCCTTAGCCTCATATGAAAGATCTCAGATAGATGAATAAAATGCTACTGACAGTATGCATGTAACTTGAGTGGTTGCTGAGATATTGTAAGTTGTTTACAAAATCTTACAAATGTAATCATTGCTGTGTTTACTGTGACTTATAAAATTTGGTTTAAGACCTGGAACCTAAAGAATACTACCACTATAAAAATATTTTTTGCTGAAGAGTTTGCTGTGTTTTACTTCTTTCATAACTGTCAGAATAATATGTATTAGTGTATGTATTTGTCATATGCTTAGTGCATTTAAGGTTTGAAAAGGGTTAACACATTTATTCTATTTCACACTGCATAAATCTGTACAAACTGCAGAAGCTTTCCAATCTTGTATTGTCATGAAATATGCGCAGTTATAATCTTTGCTTATGCTCTGGAAATTTACAGGGAAGCAGATAATTTCTGCTTGTGTCAGGAAAATAATAAATAGATGTATCACTTGTATTAATGTTATGAGATTTAGACAAGGAGTTCTGCTTATGCTGTGAGAAAATACACAGCTGCAGAAGCTATTGATAATAAGAACAAAGACTGCTTGAAAATATGAACTGCAATCAGCGTTTACTTGTGTCTAAGCTAGAAATGTACCTTGAAATGTAACACATGTATTAGAACTACACAATAAAAGCTTGTAGCGGGCTAAAGCCCCCAAGGTCAGGTTGTTTTTCTCAAATGCTTTTCATAAATCCAGTCATGTCAGCAGAAAATCTGAGTAACATCTGCTGTAGAACAATACAGAAAGTTGTGTTTAATTACGTCAACTATAGAAAGCAACGTTTTGTAGAACAGTATAAGAAGAGCATATGTCCTGTTAGTAGTTAGGAAAAATCCTGTATTTGCATGTTTTTGTCTCCTTGCAGCAAGTAAGTAATGCCATATCTGAACCTTGCATGAATTGATCTTTGAAGTTTTTTACTTTGACAATAACCCCTATGGTTCCAGAGATATGAACATTTGCTTGAAATGTAAGGACTTAATTTTATTCTGTCAAAAGACTTAGGCTCCACCTATTGGAAGTTACAGTGCAAATTCCTGAGCTCCCCTTGAGTGAATGAGTTAACAGTGTGAAATAATATTACACATGTAAATCCAAATTCTGAAGTGTGATAGTTGTTATGGAGTGTCTACAATATGGTTAGATGGTGCTGTTTCCAACCCAACTATATAATACTTAGAACAGTATGTACACTTATTTCACTGCTTTTTACCATTTCAGCTTATTGTTGCATATCATGCACCATTGCTCAATATTTCTTTAAAGAAAAGAAATGTGGAAGTTAGGAAACTGGTGAAGCTGGGAGCAAGCAGGGGAAAAAACAAAGTGAAAACAGGGCAGGAATGTGTAGGAAGAATGTAGGAGAGAACAATAGCTATCCATTTCTTCCAGAATAAGACATACACATTTGACTGAATTTGGATTGTCACCCCCAAAGAGATGGGTGACCACAATATGATCTGTTGTATAGAGAATTGCATAGACAATTTGACATAATAATGTGTGTCATGAACACGTGTGAAATGTAGAGCTATGTATGGGATGATTTTTTTTATGGGACAGATGCCCTTTTTTTTTTTTTTTGAGAGAGAAAGGAATGCTGGCAAACGGATGTAGTAATGTCTGGATGAGGTAAGATGGGCAGGTGAGGAAACAATTGAAGACAGACAAGACAAACAAAATAAGAGACAGGGATAGTGAAGGACACATGATGTAGGTGAACACCATGGATGGGGTGATGGCGGGGATATCATGAAGTTGGGTTACAGTGAGAATCAAGTCCTCATCCACTGAACTGTTATCACTGTCACCTCACTGTGCTAATGGCTGCAGTGTCTGATGTCTGCATCTCCTTGTGTTATTTAATACAGCAATGGAGAGCAGTGTCTCCAGATGATGGAGGTGTGCACCAACAGTGTGGTGCACAATCCTATGCACCATCCCTAGCAGTTCATCACGGGTCATAAACTTACCCCCTCTAGCACTGCACCTGGTGGGAGCCACAGGTCCTCTGAAGCAGATCTAACTGAGGAGCCTGGTAGTGCAGGGGTGGCAGAAAGGGTACTACCAGATACTGCACCAGATGTGCTGTGCAGCAGTGCTATAGCTGGTGGAGTGGTGGCAGGTGGGTCACATGGAACAGTCCTACTCTACTGTGCTGTGGGAGAAACAAAAAATAAAAAAAGTAAAGGCAAAAAATAATAATGACAATAATCATAAACCAAAAATAAAGAGATTCCAGGCTTGGGGTGAGAAAAAAAAAAGAAAGAACATTAGTAACTCCATATGTGGCATACAAACCATTGATACAATTATTTTACTCTATGTTGTTACGTTACTTGTAACACTGCAAACTTTTAACAAATATCTCTGTTTACTGTTCAGACTACCCAGCTTCTAACAGATGCACAATATACTACAGATTGCAGTAAGCAATCCTTGATGTGTGCATACATTGCACATATGCATGGTCCAAATATACTGATTACAGTTGACAATAAGCCAGTGGTGATGTTACATTGCAATACTGATGAAACCTTAACATATTTAAAATATTGTGTATATATATATATATATATATATATATATGCACATATATATATATATATATATATATATATATATATATATATATATATATATATGCACATATATATATATATATATATATATATATATATATATATATATATATATATATATATATATATATATATGGGAATTATACATTTTGAAGGCACAACTTATAACTAATTTGTAATAATGTACTGTTGTTTTGCCCTTCAGAGTAATACATGCATACTTCTCTATTACAGTTAAGAAATGAATGTTCAATTTGATACAACTGTATAAGTAACAAATAAATGCACTGTACCTTTTTAATGCTAAAATAACCCCACTTTTGGAATGCATACATAGCACATACATCTCGCATCCATGCCAATCTAGCATCATGGATCCACACATTCAGTCCCCAGTCTGTGAGAGCTTTAGTAAAAAACAGAACACAACAGAATACCATTAAGCATACCAAGCCTGACTATATCCACCTTTTAACTCTGACAAGTAGTCTCTGTAAGTGACATTTACACATCTGTGGAGTGCCCCCAGTCCTACATTCCTCTTTCCAATGGTCAATGATATCCCTCTTCCTCATCCTGAGGTCTCTGTAGTGGTTCCTACATTGTTCACCAGTGCAGGGGATACTGGTAGCACTGTTCAGATCCTGAGCTAGACTATCCCATGTGGTCTCTCAGCCACAATAGTTATTCTGCAACAGCTAGGCCCATGTTCTTTGACTAGGAGTCCAACAAACACTTTGGACACCTGGACACCCCATCTTTGAACATGGAATCTCAACAACTCTCCAGGAACCCCAGCCATGCCTATCACAGATTGAGACCAATGTAGAATAATGTTTTCTCACCAATTGCAAGCATCTCGCTTACTGGGAGTGCCCACTTTCTGGGTTTGCACCATTTGAACGAGTTGTGCATTGCTTATCCTTGCACAAACACATTGTGCAACAGTGTGTGCTGCAAAGAATTCTGTTTGCATGATGGACAGTAGCATTAGTTGAATACATCTGGTGTATGTGTGTAGCAGTCTGGTTACTGTCTGCTATATGAGTGGCCCATTCATCTGGTTTGTGCACTGCCACTTTATGCAAAAACAATATGTGCATAGAATTTTCTGCTTGCGCTACATAGAACATCACACAAATAGGAAACAAAAAATAAAATGAAAATATACAATATTAAACTGCAAACAAGGGAAAATACATGCTGTGTTGGCACACAAACCTAACATCAGATTATCATGACATGAACTTTGAGTTGCATTATAGATGTTGGCTGGAACATCCTGTAATACATTTTATAAAGTAGGAGATATGGTATAGTGCACATTACTTGCACAGGATGTTGTGTGTTGGTCATTACAGACAGGAGTGACAGACTAATAATACACCCCACAGTTTCTCAATTCCCAAGCCTTACAAAAGGATTCAGTACACAGTAGTAAAGTAGTAACAAATGCATGTTCTAAACTATTTACACATCCAATCAAAATATATGTCACAGATAAAATGAACATTTTTATGACAGAAATCCAAATATAGTAAGCAATAACCTAGCTATTCACCCTCAGCATCAGACACAGATTTTGTATCCATGAATCACAAAGGTGGAACACAGGGATCTGGCACAGTTATCATCACTTGCAGAGGGTGGTGTTGGTGGGGCAGAAAGCCTAGGCTGATCCAAAATGTTGGTGAGTGTGAGTCAGTAAGAAGGAACACATTTGGGCCAAAATAAAAAAGGGAAGATAAGAATGTGAATACCTGTTGTGTGTGCCCATGGGTGTCCTAATATAAAACTGATGTGTGAGTGTGTGCATGGACAAAGCCAAGTACAGTGTTGGCTCTACATCTTGTTCTGTTGGACAGGTATGAGCTGTGCATGGTAGAGGTTCCAGTTCATCATCATTATCCCCGACTGTGAGACCTGGCTCTGTCAGGAGATGCACTGGCACATTGCCTTCCAGAACCATGCTCAGATGTACTGCTGCTATGTCATTGCTATCTGCTGGATGAGCTCCCTTCCTGGGAAAGCCCAGGGCCATATCCCCATGTCCTACAACATATGTGTGCAGGCAGCACACTCACTGAGGAAGCAGTGGAAGTACTGCCACTATGGAAGCATGATCTGGAACTGCCACGTTGGATGACAGCAGGTGATGTTGTTTTCCTATGCCCAAGGGGATGCTGTTCCTCTCCCTGCTGACGTTCCATCACAGACACTGCTCATTACAATGTGTCATGTTTGCCCTCCATGGCATCAGCAACATGGTATAGGCAGTCATGAATGTCAAGCTGTGCCACATCCATCCTCCTGAACATTTGTCTGAATAGATTATGGGAATATACCAGTGCCTCCATGATGGACCTAAATATTTGTTTAGTGGCACTGGATGTAACACCTGCACCAGGTGGGGGAAGTAAAGCAGGCCTCCTCTAAGCACCATTATCACCTTGCCCACGTTGACTACAGTCAGACTCAATGGGCAATGAAGCCACAGTAGCCATAGTCCCCTGATCAATGTCTTCACCTGAACCTGTCCAAACTCTGTGGGCTCAGTGGAATGGGTAGGTGTAGGCTTACTGCCTGTATCCAAGGTCAATGTAAGGGATGGGTGAATGACAACCTCTGTGTCAGATTCAACTTCTGCCCACCCAGACTATGCCTCACTTGGGCAACCATCATTTTCAGACTCAGATGACATAGTGACATCAGGTGGCAGAGAGCCCACAGTTCCACTTTTAGAAACATTTGTGAGAAAAATACAGAAACAAAGAAATAGCTTAGTAACAGATATACTACATTGCAATATATGCTAACAAAGTAACAATGCTGTCAGTATTACCGAAAGCTGAGCAATATGGAAAACATGACTTAAATGCAAATTACACTTTACAATATTGCTTTATATTGCTCAGCACTACTGAAATGACAGTATTTCACTTATTAGCTGCAGACAGAAAGCATGCCTGTAAGCCAGATGGACCCAGAAGAAGTGAAGCAAAAGGTATGGCCAACTACACCGCAATCAACAGTAACACATGGTCTACTACACTGTCCACTGAATAGCAGAATTCAACAAACAGTTACCCAACAATGTGGTTTACTAACAAAAGCTAAGCTTATACCTGTAGCAATCTTCTAGCCACCAAAACAAATACAATGTGCCACAGATAACCACTTCATTTAAATGCCTTGAGTTGTGCAACACTATTCAACTATTCAGATAACTAGCCTTACCTGGAAGATCCTCCTGTGATGTGGTTGGTGGAGGCATGCCCTGCTGCATTGATGGTGGACTTGGAAGAAGTTAAGAAAGAGATAAGGCCAATGAAACCACGTTCAACACTAACATTTGCACATTTAAAGCTGCAAACAACACAGATGTACACAATAGTGTGGCTGACATAGCTTATAACAGTTGAAATCTGCAATCCCCACAAACAAACAGCTATATGGGACACACTTAACTTATTAATTTCTCTTCTAGCAATATACAACACTATTCAACATTACACAGAGCAAGGCCTACCTGTAAGCTCCTTTTGGGATTTTGGCAGACTAGCACTTACATCAAGGGCATGCTGAACACTGTCTTGGGAGCTCTGGCTGCTCATGCAGTTAGTGAAGAACTGTTCATTGGGGGTCAGTGATTGTTACAGAGCCTCCACCTGTACCCTTGAAGTCATGGCCTACTGCAGCAGCTCTTCATCTAGCAGCTATCACGTCAGAGGCTCTGAGGAGAACCTGGTCATATGTTTATCCATGGCTGCCCATGGCCTTTACATTGGCAACCACTTCTTGCCATAATGTCATTCGACGTGCACTATCCCATCTGCCCTTTTGTAGTAGAAACACACCATAGTTACGTTGGCCATCTACTATGGCCTGGTTTTCCTGATTGGTAAATGGAGGGTGTCAGGGACTCACACTTCTGGATGCCATAGCTGCACTTGGCCTAAAAAAGACAGATGTAGAGTATACATAAGAATCACATAAATAGATGCAACATAGAAGGCTCACAGTCAGTATTACTCAGTGGAGAAACATACAGCAGTTAATATATGGGAACCAGTAACAGGCAGGATGCAAGACAAGGCAATTGACAATTGAAACATATTCTTCTTAGTGTCATAACACTACCGCACCTTAACTATCATCCCCCAAAGGTACAGGCAGTTGTCACTGTGGTGTAACATTACATCTTAGAATTGCTACAAGTGCTGTCAATGTGCTTGTGCAAGAAACATTTTAGATATATCCCACACAGCAGTCTAACCCTTGTATTTACCTGTCTTGACAATCATGAGTAGCTGTACAATGGTTTGACAAACTGGGCCATGCTATCATTCGACTTGTAAGACATACATAAAGATAACATTGGAAAACACTGTACTTCACAGAATTTTGAAAAACAGTCCAGCAAATGCTATATGTAGGTGACAAAAAATAAACATACCTTGTGAGAATGATGATTCCTCTGTAGAGAAACCTTGGAAAGTCTGGTTGAAAATACTGCTGGTTCATAATGTTCTAAACATATAGAACTAAAAGGAACTTGACTATCTACAGGGTTGCCTTATTATAGCTTGTAGATTAGTAATGAATTGCAGCTGTGAGTGATTACTGTTTTGGAGAGGAAAATCACAACAGCACTGCAGTCTGCCTCACATCCACTGGGTGTCATCTTCAATTTACACAGTTGTTACATCTAAGATTAGGCATGTAAGTCAGCAGTAGATTACTCTCAGAGAGATAATGACATCATTTTAGGTTGTGTATGTCATATCATACTTTTCAGCCTTTCAAAGACATGCTTCTGTAGTTTCCTTTATGTCATGCTTTGTATGAGTGCAGAAGTGTGCAAAGAGTAGAACTGCAACCTACCTGTTGTTCCACTGCATATTGTAGGCCCTATCACTTACAGCAGTTGACATGGTGGAGCAGTTATTGATTTTATGTCTGTATGAGGTATGATACAGTAATACGTTGGAACTATGTTAGGTATATATATATATATATATATATATATATATATATATATATATGACACGGTTTTTCACATGTCTAACTGTGTGTTAACTGTGTACTATAGCCTGTAAGTATTCTAGTATCTGGACTGCCATTGTTCCCAGATTTTGATAACAGGCATACATAAAGGACTACATATACCGTAACCTAGATATTGACACTGGAGTTGTGATTACAAACGGAAATATTATTCACATATGTTCACTTTACATTCTAAAAGTCATGGGTGGCTATGTTCCTTGACAATGGTCTTCCTGCATATGTATAGCCTACTGTAAGACATTACATCCAATAGCAGGTGTCGGAATGTTAGAATCAAAATTTTTATGTCCCCATATCAACTGTCCCCATAGCTATATCTTACAGCACTGTAGGGAAACATGAGCAAAACACCAATCCAAGTGCAAAGCTAGCATTTGCATTAACCTCATAAAACACATGCAGTACCTCTAAATAGCACAGTCCTTTCTAATCCATATAACTTTGAGATTAGAAAACATACCACAAGGCATGTGGCTAGATTAAAATCCAGGTCAGTGTAATATGTGTGGTACAGGATCAAGTCATAGATGGATGGATGGTCTCCAGCACATTGCCTGAACATGCACTTGTATGATTAATACATATGCAAAAGGATCATATAGCTGATGACATCAGCAGACTATATATAGGTTCAAATACGTGTCCAACCTGCAGTATTTAAACCCTCATTGTATTTTAGTGAAACAGCTCTATTACACACACACAATTGATTATAATGGGACTAGAACTCCTACCTATCTAAGTGCAGCACCTACAGAACACAGCAAAGCATGCAAGTACTACAGCTCAAGTCCAGTTTGGAGTGTGCCTGACAACACTTTACAGTCAATATCAGCAGTATCTCTTAAAGAGAAGACAAAGGTAAACCATGCTGCTGTAAAATGATCTAGGTAATTCTAAATAGCAGCTCACTCTCATACACACACACACACACACACACACACACACACACACACACACACACACACACACACACACACACACACACACACATGCACACACACATACATACCCCACAAACAGTTCAGTGAAGTGGGAATAGAATCCCTACCTAAGTGCGTACACTACAGAACACAGTAATTAACACAAGCACCATGACAAGTTGAATTTCTACAGAAGTGCAGATGAACTTATAGCAGGTGACAACATCAGACCATGTGGGGGACAATAGGTTGTGAGGTCTGTGTGAAACGAATGTGTCAGCTTGTGCAAGTATCAATAGTGGGAAACCGTGGCCTTGGTGAAGTAAGTGTAGGATACCAGGTCTACTGTGCTGACTATACATATACACAGTTGACCACACATGAAATAGAGCCCCTACCTATCTAAGTGCATGTACAGCATGCAGTACTTAACGCAAGTATCATGGCACATGTTGGACTTCTACAGGAGTGCAGGTCAACTTAGACAACACATAGGGAGGTCTGTGTGAAGTGGATGTGTCAGCTTGTGCAAGTATCAAAATAGTGAGAAACCATGGCCTTGGTGAAGTAACTGTAGGATGCCAGGTGTATTTTTCTGACTACACACACACATTTACACACACACACACACACACACACACACACACACACACACACACACACACACACACACACACACACACACACACACACACACACACACACACACACACACACACACACGCACACAGTTGACCATAGTGGGAATATAAACCATACCTATATAAGTGCATACACTACAGAACACAGTACTCAATGCAAGCACCATGGTACAATTTGAATTTCTATAGGAGTGCAGGTGAACTTATAGTAGGTGACATTGTCAGGCCATGTGGGGAACAATTGTTTGGGAGATCTGTGTGAAGTGGATGTGTCAGCTTGTGCAGATATCAAAATAGTGGGAAACTATGGCCTTGGTGAAGTAAGTGTAGGATATAAGGTGTACTCTGCTGAAGAGACACATGCACACACACACACACACACACACACACACACACACACACACACACACACACACACACACACACACACACACACACACACACACACACAGTAGACCACAGTGGAAACAGATCCCCTACCTACGTGCATGGACTATAGAACACAATACTTAATGCAAGTGCCATAGCACCCGTTGGATTTCTACAGGAGTGCAGGTGAACTTATAGTAGCTGACATCATCAGGCCATGTGGGCAACAATATGTTGGGAAGGTCTGAGTGAAGTGGATGTATTAGTTTGTGCAGGTATCAAAACAGTGGGAAATCATGGCCTTGGTGAAGCAACTGTAGGATACTACTTGTACTCTGCTGACTAGACATATGCACACACACATAGTTGACCACAGTGGGAATAGAACCCTGCCTATCTAAGTGCATGGACTACAGAACACAGGACTTAATGCAAGTGCCAGAGCAGAAGTTGGATTTCTACCGGAGAGCATGTGAACTTACAGTAGATGATATCAGCAGCCCATGTAATGAACAACAGCTTGAGGGTCCTGCTAGGCACCTGGGCTCATAGCATTACATGAGACTATTAAGCTAATAGCAGTAGTCTGTTAATAACCCTATCAGTGTAGCAACAAGAGTACCCTTATTGACCATACTTGGATATATAATGTTAACAGAGTATGGTTGTGAGCACCAAGTGGACCTGTCCACATACTTCTCAACTGTACAGATTTTCGCAGAATATACAGATTTTTGCCTCATATTTTTGGAACATTTTTCATAAAATTGTAGTTTTCTAGAAAATCACTGGCAATTATAGATGATTTAAGTCAGAAAATAATGTAAAAACATTTTAGTTTCAGACCTCATGTCCTTCAGAAAATTCATGCTAATGCAAAACATGTTGTTCTACCTACTTTCTAAGCTTGCAACAGCAATATTTAAAAATGTCCTTATTTGTGGGCCTTTGTACCCCCATTTATTATGGCTTTACCCAGATTTCTTGCTCTAAGAGGTTGAGAGGCATGCCTGTTCATGTCAGAGCACACTACAGTAAATATTACAATTGGTAATGTGATTAATACATATTTGGAAAAAGGAATGAGTCCCCAGTGTTGTACTGGTCTGTGTTTGGGTGAGGTGGGAGGTGGGCAACATATTGATGTATTGTAAATATAAGAGGCATGCTTACATCTGGACTTTATTGTGTAATGCTTCCAATGTAATATCCAATATAAATGAACAATGAAGCAACCTATATACATTCCGATAGCACAGTTGGCTTGTGTGATGATAAGCAAAGTGTACACGCATGCGAATTACACCTCTTTTGCGTGTAGATAAGCAGTGTGCAAACGCGAGCCATAGCACACACTTCTACCAGCTGAGTCTGTATTCCAGGCTTGGTTTTTGCACTGAACAAGGGCAATAACTGAATATATGCAGTTTCTTTGTTTAGCAGTCTGCTTCCTAGGTGAGCTTGTTTGACTATCTTTAATAATGCAGCACTCTGGGCAAAACAGATGAGCAGAGCCAAACATGACACCATTTGTTTGCTGTTATAAACAAGGCAATGGTCTTTTTCTTATCAGAAAACAATATGTGTGATGTCTGACTATGCTCCGACACTCTGTCCAGTTGAGAGGAATGCTTGTGAGGTACCTTGTAATTGCAGTAGTTGGAAACAGTTTTAGTTTAGGGCTTACTCTGTGTGATGCAGGCAGTATACAGGCAACACATGTGGAGGTAAAGGTTGTGCGCATTGTCTGGTATAAATTTCACTACACGTGTATGTGAGTAGGAGAAAGAGATTAGGCACCTAGTTGTTCGGTGACTGATTTTGCCATTATCTGTTTGACAAATCAAGGCCACAGTGGGCATGGCTAGCTGTTTTACGTAGAAGTAAAGTAATTGATTTACTGTCACATGTTATGATACTTTCTGGACAAATACAACTACATTTACTTGATTACTGTACCAAGTTAAGAAAGTCACATATATGGCATATTATTATTACAGAATACAGTGTAGGTTCAACACTTACCTTACAACTGCAGCAGATGACATAGTTTTATTTCAGGGGTGACTCTGATACAAGCAGTATACAGCCATTACATTGGGATGTAATGGTTCTATGATTCAACTGGCATCAATTTTAATCTATGTATGTGAGTCGGAGAATGGTATTAGGCATCTAGGTGGTCAGTGAATGTGCTATGGATTGTCTCTTAGCCAAAGTAAGGGCATACTGTGCATGCCCAGTTCTGCCTCTGTTCACAGCAACTGATGGTTCCCCCTCTGAGTCTTCCTCTGACTGTACCTGTGGTGACCTAGGCATTGGTGGGTGGATGCATGTCACTTCCCTTTGCTGCCCCTGCTGAAGCTGTTTCTGCAGGATTAGATTGTGTAGCACAGCACACATTATGATGATTTTTGTATATGTACAGGGATCATACTGTAAGGCTCCACTGGATGTATCTAGGCACCTAATCTGTGACTTAAGCAGCCCAAATACACTCTATGATGTTTCTAGTTTGAATGTGTGCCTCATTATAGCATTCTTCTGTGGGTCTGTGTGCACTTCTAATGGGTGTCATCAGACATTGCTCCACTGCATAGCCAGCATCCCACAGTAAATGTTCCGAGTAAACATCTGGTACAGCTGTGATGTGTGCCAGATAATGTAGTCATGATGACTGCCAGGGTTGCCAGTACACACATTCAAGATAATTCCCTGGACATTGCAGATGACTTGGCAATTGATGGAGTGGAACTCCTTGTAGTTATATTAGATTCTACCATGCTCACCAGGTGGTGTCTTGATGTGTACATGAGTGCAGTCTATAGCACCCAGTACCTCAGGGTAGTGAGCTACCTGGTAGAAGTGGACCACATTGCTGGTCCTCTCCTCAGACCTATGAGAAAATCATATGTGCTCACTGGCATACAGGAGCATGGTATCCAGGAATTTTGTAGGATCCTGGATGTTGATGCCTATGACACACCCATCATGTTCCAGTTGGTCTTTAAAAGATACCTGTAACTAATATCCTAAGAGCTATACATACCTTAGTTTCCAATGGGATGAGTTCCCCTCAGTTGGCTCTGGGTCTGAGTTAAGGGCAGCAGAGCTCACAGAGTTCTTGTAATGTGTCCCTGTCCACCCTGTAGCTTTCTGCAATCTCAATGTCATGTAGCATGTGAAATATCAGCCTGGGCCTGAACACTCTTCTTCTTCTTCTCAGCCTAGACCTATCGTCATCAGCGCCAACATCTTCAGCTTCAGCCATTAGCACATTTTTAGGGATTAAAGCTTCAGCAGCCATTAGCATTGTCTCAGGTTAAAAGATCCTTGACTCTACTATAATGGTATTGCAGTAGGCAGAAAAGAAAAGACTTAGGTCTACCTGCCTGTTTTATAACCTATGGAATATGTACTGAAAATCACCTGCTTCTACAGTAATTAGTGCCTATAAAACACACCTGCTACTTACTTGCAAGTATGAAGTGAAGTTTCAGTCACTGCTCCCTGTTGTGCCACTGTGCTTCCTTGCGTGCAACAATGACAAAAAATGAAAACAGAAACAAAGTAAATAAGAAGGTTGCAGGATCTGTACTGAAACACTGCACTATCTGTACGCCAGCCCAAGAATATACATGTGGGGCTGTAGAAACAGCTACATATTAGTTAAACAGACACCTGCTATGTAATCGCTTCACATCACTATGCACCACTACATACCTCTGCACACCCCTACATGCACCAATGAAAAAAATGTAAAATAAGGTTGCAGGACCTGTACTCAAAACCTACGCTATCTGTACTCCAGCCCAAGCATATGTACTTTGGCTGTAGAAATAGTTATGTATAAATTAGAGACACCTGCTATGTATTCCTCATTTTCCTGCAATTGAGTTAAGCGCGACAGTGTTAAAACACTATAGCAGTCTCTACACAAAGTGGTCTGCTCTACACAGTTACACTTTCTTGTGATTCAGTAACTCAAAGGTGTGGACCTCATTTGCATTGTAACTGTGTAGAGAGGCCCTCTTGAACATGGTTAGTATTCATGTAGGCAGAGGAACTGCAGGGGAGAAGTATGCATAATGCAAAAGCGACAACCATTTTTCCTTACATTGTAGTGTTTTCCACAATCTGCATACTTAATATGCCTACATTACCATGTCAATGCTGTTTTTTTATGCCATTTTATATGACATCAAACTTAAACTAGTAGGTTCCTAAATTTTTGGACTTTCACATGAAAGGAAAGTTACAAAAAGTGTCATACTTGGTTAAAGATTCTTGGGATTTTCTAGAACAATGCAACTCTTTATCATTAGAACAGGATGTTGTTTTCATCACTATTAATGTGTATAACCTGTACACAGTGATAGCACATGTAATAGGGTTGTCTTGGTATGCTGAGTTTGTGGATGACTATTCAGACTTTGGACAAGGCAGGAAAAGTATTTTTGTGGACTTACTTAAAATTGTTTTACATAACAATTATACATTTTTTGAAAATCAATATTTTTTACAAACTAAAGGGGTGGCCATGTGTCTGCCTGTGGGGGTTGTATGCTTATGAAGTTATGGTCACATGGGAAAAATACATTTTTATTTAACAGCGTATTCTGTAACCTGTGGGTAGTTTGTGTACATTATCAAGATGACATTCTTGTTTTATGGCTTGATTCAGAAAAACATAAAATTCCCATATTTTTAGAATACATCAGTGGGATCACTGATTTCCTTAAATTTACACACCAGGTGGGTAAAGATCAGATATCATACCTGGATGTATGGCTGAAAAAGGAACCTACTAGTTTAAAATTTGATATAATCTATCTGCACATCCCAATAAGCAAAAGTATTCAGTGGTTAAAGGGCAGCCCATATGACAACTAGGTCAGATTATATTTTACAGGAATGTGATAATTTAAAAGCTTTGCTTATGAGGAGATGTTATCCTAAAGCGCTTACACAGGAGTTGTTGAAGTAATACAAAAAATAAATAACAATGTGTATGTTCCCATTTTACATGACCATAAGTTTATGCCCACTAATGGAAGTATAATAACTAACAATAATAGTCCCACAGGAGACAATCCTAACTCATTGGTTCTAGCTGCTTCTGAAGTCCAGTTTAATTACAAAAGTTCCCTTTTTCTCACCTTCTCTATCGATTATAGAATTATAGAAGGCATTATGAAGAAGAACTGGGTTATAATTAGAGAGAATCCTGAATGGGTAAAGAAGCTTAGTGAATACCCCATAATTACATATAGGCATGCACAGTCTCTTAAGAATGTTTTTAAAACAAAAGAAAAACCTATGCATACCAATGCTGTTTAAGGACTGGCCAAATGTAATACGTGCAATGTTTGTTAGGATGTTAAAACTGACAATGTTATTAGTGCCAATGGGAAAAGTTTCACTGTCCACAGCTTAGCTAAGTGTAATAGTAAGGGTGTAGTTTATATTGTCCTATGTGAATGCTGTTCTGTTTATTACATAGAGAAAACAGAACACAAGTTGAAAGAAAGAATAAAAGATTATTTTTATGCCATTTCTAAGTTAAAAGTAACTAGTGCCCTAGCTAGGTATGCAGCTGCTTTTCCTGGTTATCACTTTAAATTTTCAGTACTGGAGAAACTGATTCACAATGTTAGAGGTGTTCCTTTTGGAATACAACTGGAAACGAAAGAATTGTTTTGGCAATTACATTTTAATGCTGCTACCTTTTCAGGACTCAATGAAACATTGTCTGTTACTAGTTTTCTCAAATTTAAAGCATTTCAAAGCGAATATTATTTTTTAATTTTCATTTAAGTGACACTTTCATTGTTGTTAAAACATGTTAATTATTTTAAAAGGTTTTTATAAATAAAAATTCAAATATATTTTTGACATGGTTTAGTTATTGCTTTGTATGCATTTAAGACAATGCCATTATGAAGTGGGGCATGACTTTTGTTTAAAAGCTTCTGCATTTTTGTGGGCCAGGTTTTATCTGAAGAAGTCTGGCATTGGTTTTAAGTTGAAAAGCACTTAATAAAATTTGAGTTTGTTGTGTTCTCTATGAAGTTGCTTCTTCTGCTTTTTCTGTTGTTTATGGAGTTTTTGTGTTTTATTTTTTAGTGAAGTTATAATTAAATAATATTATAAAATATAAAACAAATGAAATAAAAATATTATTAAAGAAGGAAAATTCAGAATTAACAATAACCAATAAGTGATTATAATTAAATAATATTATAAAATGCAATTGAAATATAAATTAAAACAGCCTAAAAATCAGACTATTGTTTAAAATCTTTTACGAGACCATTTGTGAAATCCATGTTTTGTAAATAATTAAAATTTAACTTAGTGGTTTGGTCAGGATATTCCCTCAGTAGACAAACCAAATCACAAAAAAATAACACGCATGAAAAAAAAAATACTACATATAGAGAAGGTGCCCAACACCAACAACTGTGATTTTACAGGGGTCCTTAGGTCCCTTACTCCAGACAGATATGACTATGACCTAGCAGTGTCTATGTGAGTGTGATTGACCTGAGGCTCTCCAAGAAGAAGAACATGCAGACAAACTTGATGGAATTTATCATGCATGTTTCAGAGGCAGGAATGGCACTGGTCTTTAGTGGTATCTTGCCCTCAGTAAGAATAAAGTCTAGATCCAAAGTCAAAATAATTGGCTTTAACAATTAGCATAGTGCTAGGTATCATTGTAAAGGGATTCATTATGTGTCACCTTGGTGTGATATGGAAAATTAGAGTTCCTGTTTTGCCAGGGCTGGCTTACACCTATCATAACAGGACCTCCACCTACTGGCTAAAACGTTTGCTGCTCTTATAGTGCCTTTTTAGACTGAGTCTCCCTGTTGTGCATTCATATAGAGAAAGGTAAAAATTCAAATTTGTACAACATCAAGGTAGCTCTACTTAATGCTAGTGTCTAACTGGAAAGATGTCAAATCTTGAGGCCATCCTGCAACTCAAACACATTCATATTCATATAGTTCCTGAGATATGGTTTCTATCCATTGCCAGCACTCCCTCCATATGAAGACTTAGCACCTAATATGCCTTTGGGGCCATGGGTATCTATATTTGTTAGAAACAATATTACTTCATATCAAATTATCCAAAACTCTAATTGGAGCTCCTGGAGATCCAATCAACACTTAACAAATCTAACTACTGCATTGCTAGCAATAGATAAACATCCACATTGTGCAAAGATCACACAAATCCCCTAAGCACCACAGAGGCATTAAACACCAAGCCAAATACCTTCTTAGTATAGACTTCAATTACCTAAACATTGACTGAGACACTTATACATCAAAAAATAGCTATGGTAACCATTTCCTAGACTTCATTAATACTAATGCACTGCAGCAAACTTTAAAACTACCCACTGGGGTTCTAATATACTTGAACCGCAGCAATCTAGAGTCTGCCTGCACCCCACCCCACATCTCCTCATACCTGGTTAAATCTGATCACAAATTAGTCATCTTTACTCTCACTCCTTGTGATAATTCCCCACCACCACATGATATTATGCTTAGGCACTTCACAAAGGCACCCCTTCTTCAGGTTATAGAAAACCTATGCAAAAATCCAAACAATTCCTTGTAAATGGACCCAAGTGCATATTCATCTGCTCTAAATGTCACCATAAATTCAGGAATAAAGCCCTCTGGTAGAAGTCACATATTAATAAACTGTACTACAAAAGAACAAAAATAATGAAAAGTTGCAAGAACTCCCCATCTCCCTGCCTCAAGAATAAACTGAAATATGCCATCAAGCAACTTAAAAACACTATTAGAAAACACAAAGTAGAATATGAATTTAAGTTTGCTACAGATTCCAAAATAAATTACACATTTTCTTCATTTATGTCAGAAAATTAAGGAATGTCCAACAATACTCTGGGCTCTTCCATGGTAATACCCATTCTGGCCCCAGGATACAGCTGATATAGTTGTACACACATTTAGTATTGACTTTACCCCTCCTACCCAACTTTATCCCCTACTATTCCTAATACATTTTTCTCCCCTGAAATCAGCTTGGAATAAGTCTTAGAATCCATGTCAAAGGCTAAAAATAATACTTCTATGGGACTGGACAACATAGCAGGCTGTATTCTCATCTGTGCCAAGTATGCACCATCTGTGCCTCTTTTATAAACTGTTCAACCTCACCTTGTCTACAGGTTACTTACTGATACCTGGAAAACAGCCATTGTGACCACCTGCACAAGGGTGTTCTCTATGTACCTACTTAATTATATATCCATCGGCCTCACTGTCCTTATTTGCAAAGCCATGCATACATCATAGCAGAACACATTTATAAAGATATATGCAGCTTTATTGCTCTCGATCCTAATCAGCTTGGTTTTGTGAAGGGCAGATCCTATCTCCTGAAATTAGCATGTTTCTTTGAAAAATTAACAGTGGTTATGGGCAGAGGTCATTCTGTGCATACTGCTTATCTCAATATAGCAAAGGTTTGTGACACTGTCCCCCATACTGGCATTATTGAAAAATTAAACAACCTTATTGTAATCCCATGCATTGTCTGCTGGATTGCAAATAGTCTATCCAATGCATCACCAATTATGAAAGTTAATGGTTCCCTCTTTGCATCTAAACCTGCAGCTAGTGGGGTTCTACTGGGATCAGTTCTGGTCCTTCTCCTGTTTGAAATTTATTTTGCATACATCCAAGCCAATATCTAAGAAGTGTGGTGTACCAGGTTTGTTGATGACAACAAACTGAGCATTGTTATCCACTCATCCACTGATATAATGCAATTCCAAAACGGTCCAGAATAGGCACCATGATGTTGTATCAGAAACAATCTCAAACTGAATGAAAAGTGCAGCGTAATGACATTAGGCAGAAAAGTTTCTCCCACCTCATTTTTTAAATATGGTAGATATGGTTATAAGAGACCAAAGGGCGACCACGGTGGTGCAGTGATTAGCGTTACCGCCTCACAGCAAGAGGGTCTCTAGTTCAATCCTTAGCTGGGGTGCCTTCTGTGCGGAGTCTGCATGTCCTCCCTGTGGTCACGTGGGTTTTCTCCAGGTGCATTGGTTTCCTCCCACATACCAAAGACATGCTGTAGGTTGATTGGACACTCTAAATTGGCCCTAGGTGTGAGTATGTGCATGTGTGTGCCATCTGTGGAAGGTTGGGCACCAGGTTGGCAACTCGACACCATAAAACTCCACTGCCAATCATGAGCGGACAAGGTGATCCACTGTGGTGACCCCTAACTGGGAAAAAGCTGAAAGAAGAAGAGGATGGTTATAAGAGACCAAGGTACTTACATGGATCTCTCAATCTCTCATTTAATCATCATGTTTCTGTCATATTCAGGAAATCCTTCTATCCATTCCAATTAATTTCCAAAGGAATATTTTCAACCACTAAAGAGATCATCCTATCTCTGTACTTATCCTTTATCAAACCCATCACTGACTATAATGCTCCTTTTAATATGTACAAATCCAACCAATTTCTCAATTAGAAAGGCCCCAAAGATTTCTAACTAAGAAAATTAAAGGTCTCAAATCCTTCATCCACCCTGACAGATTAGCATAACTCTCCTTTTACTCAGTAGCCTAGAGGCTGTAGATAAGTACCTGGTCTATCACCTTTTCAGCCATGAAAAACTCATTTCTTTGCAAATCCAATGGCTCTACAAGCACCTGCACTGTAGACTTAAATCTGCATCACCAAATAACCAAGACACAGTTTAGGGATAGGTTCCTAACACATTTTACTATACTATGGAATAAGTTACCATTAAAGGTCAAAGTTCTACTTCAGCTACCTTTAAGACTTTGTTTTATGACTGTGTGTGCAAACACAAAGGTACACCAGGGTTATCATGTCTGGCCCTGCTCAAATAGGAAGTTGGGCTCTATTAACTGCTTTAAAAGCAAGGTGAGAACTTTTATGTTTTGTCAGCTAAAAGGTACATATGGCTAGACATTTTATGGTCCCCACAATCACTTGCCTAGTATATTTCTATGTTCCTATGAATAGAATGAATAATGAAACTTAAAAGGCTTCCAGTGTCAGTGGTAAAGCTGTGCATCAAAAAGAATTTACTACATCTATGCACAAATAATAAGTTGTAAAATAACTATGAAACCAACCAATACATGATCTGAAAAAAATATATATATTTGGTGGGTGTTGCAGTGGTGCAGCAGTTAACATTGTTGCCTCACAGCAAGAAGTTCTCCAGTATGATTCTCGACTGGAGTGCCTTCTGTGCAGAGTCTGCATGTCCCCCTGCATCTGTATGGGATTCTTTGGATACTCGGGTTTCCTCCCACATTCCAAAAACATGCATCTGGAGTGTTTCTCCCTGGGCCTTCGCTGAAAATAGTCTCTGTCCTAGTCAGACTTTCCTGGTCAACAAATGTTAAATAAACACATTTCAGAACCAAATCTATCCAGCTATGTACAAATCAATGAATCAAAAGTTAAATAAATCTGAAACTTAGGCCAAATATTTTTTTCATAATTTGATCTAATCTGTTTTGCAAAAAAAAAAAATGCAAGAGGTAATAATAATGAAAGAACTGTTGATTTATAATGGACTATCTACACACTATGCTATGTAGGCATTAATAGTAAAACTTTTTGATGATAACTTATAACATCACCATGTACATTTTTTTGGGATACTTAGTGAAGGCATTAACAGAGAAAATAACATGCATTGTTCAGTAGCAATTTACTGTAAGGTTTTAACAAATAAAAACATTTATCTTGCTACTACTCTTCAGGAAATGGAAAAGTAATGATCTATAAACATTTAATAAAGATGAACTAATACTAATAATTTTGATCTCACAATCCTAATACCCACAATTTCCAATGAAACAAAGATTGTAAAGAATATACTTTGATGATACTAAAAATATGATAGTTAATAACTTTATGTCATAACTACAGTGAATATGTTATTATTGAAAGACAGCATTCATTTTATGACAGTGTCCAAAAATAATAGTCAAGCCTTTTGACTCATACTCATGACTGATGTTCAGCCAGATTTTGTCACCATTAGCAAAGCATTATTAAAACATAAACAATTATATTTGCAAAAGTAATTAATTTTATTTTCACATGCTTGCTTTAATATGCAATAACGCTCTTTATATATAATAATGTTCTTTAATTTCTTCCTTCACAGAGCAAATGTCAAATGTGCATGAATGCCTAGTTAAAAGCCTAGTTAAAGTTATAACTAATAAAATACGATGGTGTCACAGATTCTTATTTCAACATACTGCTCACTTCAATAAGAAACTTCAGCTACTGTTCAAGCAGTAGATCTGTCTTGCTACCTTCAAGATAATCAATAAATCACACTCCTCTTAATAAATACTGTATTTCTTTGGATTTAAGAAACTTCTAATTACTTCTTCTTCTGGCTTTTCCCGGTTAGGGATCACCACAGCGGAACTGTGGTCTGCTAATGATTGGCAGTAGCTTTTTTACAAGTGCCGAGGTGCCAGC
Organism: Protopterus annectens; assembly: GCF_019279795.1. Taxonomy (NCBI): domain Eukaryota; kingdom Metazoa; phylum Chordata; order Ceratodontiformes; family Protopteridae; genus Protopterus; species Protopterus annectens. The sequence continues at coordinate 1,934,239,504 of NC_056735.1, read as the reverse complement.
TCAACGCCCAACCTTCATTGAAGGCACGCCCATTCTATGCATGTCTTTCGAATGCCACTCGACCATGGGGAGGACATGCAGACTCCACACAGAAGGCGTTCCAGCCAAGAATCAAACGGGAGAACATCTTGCTGTGAGTCAACAATGCTACCGCTACACCACCGTGGCTCTAATTACTATTATTAGAAAATTATTTGTGATTTGTAAAGATAATAGTTCATCCATAAGTTTAACAAAAATTCCTTGTTAAGCATCTGAGCTTCATTGCTAGCTATTGGAGTAACCAGATATTCACCACTTAAGGAACAGTGTGTGTATATGGATATATATATATATATATATATATATACACATATATATACATATATATATATATGTATGTATGCGTACACACACACACACACACACACACACACACACATATATATATATATATATATATATATATATATATATATATATATATATAAATATATACATATATTATATATATATATATATATATATATATATATATATATATATATATATAAAATATAGAAGATGACAGAAACTAGTAGCAAAATAGTCCACAGCAACCACAGTTTATTTATCGCTTTCGTCAGCCTTAAGCCTTTGACATCATCAGAATACATATATTACACTGATTGATATGAGTTTAACTGAGTCAGAAAAACATAAGATATTAGATAATAAAGAGCGTAGGTGGATAGTTAATCTTGGAGCTCTGTATAAACCTGGCCTCTATGACCATTGGTAATCCTATATTAGATATAAGTCACTAATATTGATATTAATTTTATTTTTCTTTTCATTTGATATTAAATATAAGTCAAGATTTATATACAAACACATAATAATTTAGATAATAAATTAGTAGTAGGTTCACATAGTTTAAAACATGAAAATATTGGTGATGTGTAATGTATTATGTATACTGTTTCTTTAAATATGAGATTTAGAATTTGTATTTAAGCACGTATTTGCGTGACTGCCATTACACACTGATGACGCTTTGGTGAAAGCGAAACCGGTCTGTGGGGCAGACCGCATGGCTTGAATAAAGCTTTTCCATCAAAACGGCTGTTATTATAACTTTTTTGGTATTCATATAGGAGTGCTGGACATTTTTGGTTTTTCTATATGTGCTTGTCTCGTGCACCCACAGATACGCGCACGGAAGGTTTTTATTGCTTTGAATCATTTGTTCCAGTGCTGTATCGTATTACTGGTATACGCAGGAGTATCTAGCGTATCTTACAGCTTATTGTTTTTGGAGGGGGTTGCAGTCGCTCTGGATTATGGCAGTTCGGCGAGATTTACAAACATATTTTCATCAGCTTACGAGCGATAAAGATGATTACTCTATGTTTTCTACTACAGAACAAATATCAGAAGGAAAACACTTTCAAAATGAAGGGAATACGGACATCAGGCAACATTTTCATAAACTGGGCGACTTGACAAAGAAGGTATGTGCGATTATTTGGCATAACAAGTTATTGAGAGCTTATACAGAGGCTCACATAGTTCCTAGGGGACTACGGGTACAGTTAGAACCGGGCCTAGGTAAAGATGACACTGTGTTTATCAAGAAATGGCGAGATACACAATTGACTGCCTCAAATTTGTTTATGGGATTATTAATAGAATACTATGATGAACAGTTAACAGTGTTAACAAAACAGTTAAACGAGAACCAAGAACGTACATTCCAGTTTGAAGACAAGCCTGAGTACCAACAGATATACACCCAGTTTATGCAAGACATGGATAAATACGAACAGGAATTACGGGCCAGGAAGTTGAAAAAATATCGTAGGGATGTCAATGACTTTAAAAACAACAGGATTTTCTCATGGAAGCAAGAACGTAAAGGAGTACATTTTGATACAAATAAACAAACTAGACCTAAGCGAAAAAGAGTTAGGTCTATACTTAGACAGCCTACGGCCAGTACATCGGAGGGTTCATCAGTATATTCCAACACTGATACAGAACCAGAGAATGAACTAGCAGTTGAATTATCACCAGAGTTTCCTGTTCCTAAACGAAGTAAGCCCCCTTTAGGAGAGGGGGCCGTAAACATAAGAACACCTATGGACTTTTTTTTTACAGAGGGCTAACAGCCCCATAGACCGGGTTTCTCATACATTATCAACAGCAGATAGTGTGAATGATATTAATCATTTAATAGTAAATTTGACTAAACAATATTTCAATTCAAGTCAATTAAAAGTACTGCAAAAGGGATTAAATTATGTGCCATCTTTTTATTTATCACATGTTGATATAGTTAAAGATGTTAAAGAATTTAGCAGAGTGTTGAACTTGAAATGTTTTTTTGCTAGTCAAGGTGAGACAGTGACTACCACTGAAAATGTTGATTTCAAGTTTAAGAAATCGAATTTTGTGCCAATATATAATAATAATGTGCGTATTTTTGAACAAATGGTGCTGAAAGAAATACAAACTAAACAGGCAGATATTTTCAAGCATTTTAATCATAATTTGACCATGGAAGAACACAAGGCATTAATACAATTAGCTCAAAATACTAATGTGGTTATCACTTCAGCAGACAAAGGAGGAGCAATAGTTATATGGGACAAAACTCAGTATGAAATTGAAGCTATCAGACAACTGAGTGATGTAAATTTCTATTGCCCTCTGATGTCGGATCCTACGACAGAATTTAAAATAACTATTGACCATTTCTTGTTAAGGGCAACACAACAGCAAATTATTAGTTTTCACACAGCAGAACAACTTAAGGTAGATCATCCAACAGCTCAGTATTTTTATTTAAACCCCAAAATACATAAAAGTTTGCATAACCCTCCGGGTAGACCCATAGTGTCAGGAAGGGGTTCTATTACTGAGCCCCTGTCAGAATACCTTGAAGTAAAACTGAAGCCATTATTGACATTGGTACGTGCTAGAATCAGGGACTCTAAACAATTTCTACAACTGATGAATGATCTTCAATTATCCACCAATAGTCTATTAGGAACATTAGATGTCCAGTTGCTATATACTAGTATCCCACATCAAGGGGGTATAGCGGCAGTAGAATATTGGATGAATAAAGCAGGTATATATGCACAGTTGGAAATACAGTTCCTGATATCCATGTTACAACTAGTTTTAGAACATAATGCATTTAAGTATGATGACAGATGGTATTTACAGGTGAAAGGTACAGCAATGGGAGCAACATTTGCTCCTATATATGCTGACCTCTTTATGGGCTACCTGGAGGAGTTATGCATATATACTGAGGATTTTCCATATAAGAACAAATTGACCATGTGGCGAAGATTTTTAGATGATTGTTGGGTAATATGGGAAGGTAATCAAGCAGAATGGGATAGCTTTTGTAGCTATTTAAATTCTAACAAATATGGCATTAAATTTATTGGAAAAGTGGATTTTTTTTACAGTAGATTATTTAGATGTTAATGTAACAAAGGCTATAGATGGAACTATAATAACCACATTATATAGGAAACCCTTTTCCAAAAATTCTATTCTGCATGCCAATAGTTGCCATCCTTCACACATTATCAAAAATATACCCAAGGCACAATTTCAGAGGGTCCGAACTATATGCTCAGATGATAATGAATATCATACTCAGGAAATTGATATGGTAAATAGGTTTAAAGTTAGGGGTTATAATACAGAGATGATTAATAAGGCCAAACAAGAAGTCAATGTTATGAATAGGAATTTGTTACTGAGTGATAAATCTACTATGAAATCTACTAAAACAGGAGAAATTAGATTTATGATGACATTTGCTAGCAACATACACCATATTAAACAGATAATAGACAAATACTGGCCAATTTTACACAATGACCCTTATTTGTCTAATATATTGAGTGATCATTGTTTATATGGTTATAGAAAAGGGAAAACCATAGGTGAACATTTTACTAGTTATAAGAAAAATATTAATTCTGTTAAAATTAACAACACTTCTTTAAAAGGTAGCACATACTGCGGTAACTGTAAATATTGTAAACTTATGTCAAAAACTACTTCATTCACTTCCACAAATACTAGTAAGGTATATGACATACAAAGTTTGATAACGTGCACAACTCCATGGGTGATATATATGGCCATATGCAGATGTGGGGCTTTCTACGTTGGCCAGACATCATGCATATTGAAACAAAGGATAGCACTTCACATAAGTGATATAAAATGTCATAGAATGCGTAGTGCATTATATAAGCATATTTTAACACATCCAAGTGCACATTTTATATTTGTAGGAATTGATAAGATTATAGATATGAGTTTAACTGAGTCAGAAAAACATAAGATATTAGATAATAAAGAGCATAGGTGGATAGTTAATCTTGGAGCTCTGTATAAACCTGGCCTCAATGACCATTGGTAATCCTATATTAGATATAAGTCACTAATATTGATATTAATTTTATTTTTCTTTTCATTTGATATTAAATATAAGTGAAGATTTATATACAAACACATAATAATTTAGATAATAAATTAGTAGTAGGTTCACATAGTTTAAAACATGAAAATATTGGTGATGTGTAATGTATTATGTATACTGTTTCTTTAAATATGAGATTTAGACTTTGTATTTAAGCACGTATTTGCGTGACTGCCATTACACACTGATGACGCTTTGGTGAAAGCGAAACCGGTCTGTGGGGCAGACCGCATGGCTTGAATAAAGCTTTTCCCTCAAAACGGCTGTTATTATAACTTTTTTGGTATTCATATAGGAGTGCTGGACATTTTTGTTTTTTCTACATGTATATATATATATATATATATATATATATATATATATATATATATATATACATATATGTATACATCCACACACACACACACACACATATATATATATATATATATATATATATATATATATATATATATATATATATATATATATATATATATATATATATATATATATATATATTATATATATATATATATATATATATATATATATTAAATATATAGATGACAGAAACTAGTAGCAAAATAGTCCACAGCAACCACAGTTTATTTATCGCTTTCGGCCTTAAGCCTTTGACATCATCAGAATACATATATTACACTGATTGACATGCTTAAATAATCATTCCCCATCACATAGTCATCAAAACCACTCCCTTCATCATCTTTTTAAACTGTTAACAATACAGTTGTCAAAAAGTGCTGCAAGTGCAATAAATAACTACAGCATAAATCCACCACTCTTGCCTAAATATATAAATATATGCATGTATAAATAACCAATAATTACATTTAGTTGTTGCCAACAGTATTAAAAAAGTAGTAAATCTGTTAAATAGGTAAATGCATCTGAACTTCCAACACTTGATAAAAAAGAATCTATGCACTATTCCTATAACTATAAAATCCATGCAACATGTTGTGTGTGGGACTTTTACATCTGAAAATCTGATCTTAACTTTAACAAGCTGGAGACAGATACAGTCTTATTCAAACCTGGGGGGACTGTTGCATTACATCGGAGCTGCCATATTAGTTCTCTATATTCTAAGTATGTTTCTTTTGGACCAACCCTTTTGTCTTTATCTGCTATTTGCTCCAAGCCTACAAATTTAAAAGAATGACCACTACATTCAAAAATGTGCTTGGCGAATGCATTTCTCAAATTAACTCTATGTATATTATAAGTGTGTTGGTATATACGTTTATTTAGGGCATTTTTTGTTTTTCCTATGTAAAACTGTCTACATTGTTGACAAATTGCAAAGTATACTATGCATTTACTGAGGCAATTGAGCTTTTGTCTCAATTTAACCTCTCCATATCCCATAATGTGAACACTCTCTGCTTCCAAAACATGACAACATTGTGCACATTGCCCACATTTTCTCATTCACCCTGAGCTCTCCCCAGAAGTACTTCTTTATATTAAATTCTTATGTTAGAGTTCCTCTTGTAAATAACCAATGGTTTTTCACCCACCTTCTCCCTGTTTTCCAAATCATTGGTCAAAATACTCCAATTATTTGTAATAATCTCCTTGATGTCTTAGAACACTGGGCTATATGTTAATGTCATAACCTGGTTAAACATCTTAACTGTTGTGTCACTCGTATTACTGTTGTTCACTCTCACAGCCTCTACATTGGTGGCTTTAAAGTTCACACCTAACAATGGGAAAAAAAATATCCATCAATTCTCTTTGTTTCACTTCCAATAGAATGGGGTCAATAAATACATCTGGGAACCCCTTCTTAGTAACAGGCCCTTCATTTTCTCAATTTCTTCAATAAATGTTTCTAAATCACTCACCATTTTAGCCAGCCTCACCCCTTGCTCCTTCACCAAAGACTTTTTTTGGTGTAAGGGATGACAATTTTCAAAATGTAAAAGGGTGGTTGAATAGTTTGGCTTTCTATAAATAGTTGAAATAAAACAATTATTAAGGTTGTCTTTCTTTATCTCTATGTTCAAGAAGTGAGTTCTATACATTGCAGTCTCCATGGTAAAGGATAGAAAAGTTGTACAAAAACCCAGTAGACCAACAAACCTTTAGAATTATAAGAAATTACACTAAGAAAGCTATACTATCTGAAAAACAGAACTACTACCTACAATTCCAACAACCTAATCATAATAACCCACAAAAAGTCTGGGCAAGCATTAACCAGCTACTCCACCCAGGGAAATCTAGTACTCCCAACCCTCAGAATACTGACCAGGAAAATCCCATCCAAACAGCTAATACATTCAATACCTTCTTTACAGATGCTATCCAGACACTAGCAAGTCAACTATCACCTAATACATTCACTCTACCTTCCTTTACTTCAACCCCACCTCCTCCTTTTCAATTCAAACCTGTCCCAACCACATTTATTCTAAACCTTTTAAATAAACTGAAACCATGCTCTCCCTCAGCAGACCAACTGCCTTCTGAATACCTACAGTTATCAGCTAGAGCTATTGCCTTCCCCATTTCTATACTGATCAATAGAACCATTACTGAAGGTTACATCCCTACATTATGCAAAGTCCCCGACATAATCCTCCTCCATAAAGGTGGACACTCCACTGAGCTCTGAAACTACCGCCCCATTGCCCTACTTTCTCCTTTAGCTAAAATCATGGAGAAATGTATCCACAGGCAATTACTCAACCACTTAATTGACAATAACTTACTTTTCAACTGTCAACATGGCTTCAGACCATCACACAGCACTACCACTGCCCTCCTTTCCTTTACTGATTGCATTAACAATAACCGCAACTGTAGTTATCTTTCTTCTGCTTTATTTATCGACCTGTCTAAAGCATTTGGCATGGTAAATCACCAGATTCTCATAAACATACTACAATCTCTATCATTAGACCCTCTTTCCATCAAATGGTTTCAGTCCTACCTTGATAAATTTGAAAGTTAATGATGTTACTGGTTACTAGCGCGCAACGCACTTGTTGACTTGTGGTAAATAACTAGTGAAGGCTGTATAAATAAAACAAGTGCTTGAATGGGTGAGAAATATCTTCCTTAAAATGATTCAACAGTTCCAAATAAATCCAGATGGAGCGAAATAATAAATAACAAACTTTTATAATAAACTGTTTGTTTATTATTTCGCTCCATCTGGATTTATTTGGAACTGTTGAATCGTTTTAAGGAAGATATTTCTCACCCATTCAAGCACTTGTTTTATTTATACAGCCTTTACTAGTTATCTACCTTGATAAATGACAGCAGGCAGTATTATGGCATAACACTCTATCCACCCACCTACCCGTTACCTTAGGTGTTCCTCAGGGGTCAATACTAGGACCTCTCCTCTTTTCCATATTTATTAACGACCTTCATCTTGCCATCCCCCAAGCCACATGCATACAGTATGCTGATGACTCCACACTGATATGCTCAGCTACTTCCATCTAAGACCTTCACTCTTTTACTCAGAAGTTATTTAACACAGTTGAGCAGTGGTTCACACAACACTGTCTTCTATTGAACCAAAAAAAAAAAAAAAAAAACTCCTCTTCAATCCTACTCAGAAGTCATCTCCACTTCATTTCTCTGTGACATCCACCAATGGGACTATAATATCCCCTGATCTTACAACCAAATTACTTGGTATCGCCATCGACAATAATCTCAACTTTGACATCCATATCAACAATGCTATAAAGGCTGTCAACAAAAAACTTGGCACTCTCTATAGGTTTAAACCCTTCTTTTCCCCTACAGCTAAAACTACAATAGCACACACTCATCTAATCTCTACACTCCTCTATGCCTCACCCATTTTCACCAATCTATCCAAGAATAACTTCAATAAATTGTAAGTGTCATACAATAACATTGCCAGATTTACCACAGGTAACCCATATAGAACCCACCACTGCATAAACATAAAGCATCTAGGATGGCTGGAACTACAAAACCTGATTAAATTCCACCAACTAACCATTGCCTATAACATTCTTTATAACCCTTCCAATACTCCAGTTTTATCTACCCTCATCACCCCCTATAAAAATCTGAGGTCCTTAAGATCAGCAGACAAACTGCTTGTACATATCTTTAAACCTAACAACAGAGCTGGGGATTCCCTCTTCTCTAATGCTGTTGGAAATTCCTGGAATCTTCTTCCCAGTGACCTCGCCTCACTCTCCTCTTTGCCACTCTTCAAAAATAGACTTAAACTTTACCTTAAAACACACTGGCTATGCCCTTGTACCAAACCTGACTACTCATCTATCTTTTCAAACTGGCCTTTCCCTAATCCATTACTTCTCACCTACTGTAATACCTTCCTATTACTATTTTTTTATCATCTCTCTCTATATTACATTACTTCTATGCTCTGTGGATACTGTTTTTTAAGTAAATACTTCATCAATATCACTACAAAATTAACTTCTTTTTACTATTGACTTTACCTGTATAATGCAATGAACCTGTGAAATACATTGTTATCATTCTTGACCGCAATGAATATTCTATGCTAACCTGTATGCTTTACTACATATGTTACTGTTGTATAAATATTTTTGTACTATTTGTTATTGTTATTATAGTTGTATCTCTTTGTTTATGTTGTGGAGTTTATCTCCCCAGGTCTCTACTGAAAATGGACATATATCCAGTTAGACTAGCTCAGTCAACAAATGTAAAATAAAATAAATAAATAAAATAAAATAATAAATAGTCAAAGAAACTGTCCAAAAGTTCTTGTGTGCCTTATCAAAAAACAAGTATGTCATCCAGGAATGGGCTGTAAAATTTACAAAACTTGAACAACACATTGTTGAACACATAGTTAATTTCCCATTGTGTTAGAACTATATTGGCAAAAAGGGGGGCACATGCTGCTCCCATTGCCACTCCTACCTTTTGCTTGAAAAGTTGGTTATCAAAAACTATAAAATTGTTGAGAATTAAATCCATCAATGTTCTAAACATTAAAATCCTACCATGGCTCAAAGAAGTGTTGAAACAAAGAAAGTCATAGAACCACAATGTGCCAATGTCGTGGGGGATGATCGTAAAGAAATCTTTGATATCAATAGTGACTAGAGTTAAGTTGTCACTGTATAAGTTTGCATTAATTTTACTTAAGTGATCCCATGAGTCTTTAAGCATATGCTGTTGTTTTTCCAAAACATGTTTGAGGTGAGAATCCACAAATTTTGCCAAGTTGAAAGTCTTGGGTGCTTTTGCATCGACTATGTTTCTCAGCGGGGGGGTCCACAATATACAGGAAAATTAATACATTAAAAAATGGTATTGATGAATGTGATGCAAGCTTAAAAAGTGATTTAGGTTTTTCATTTAAGGTAGATAAATACAGGGCATTTTTTGTGAACATTGACAAAACAGTGGATGAATTAATTAATAAAAAGAGTAAGAAACTTGAGAGAAAAAAAATGAATATGAGACTGGTAAAGCATATCCCTTGCCTAAAATGAACAATAGAGCACAATATATGGGTGATGAAATCAATAGGGGTGGCAGTAACAATGATGTTGTGAATGTTAATGTTGGAGGGGGTGAAAATGTAATTCCTGATGGAACTACCAGTCCCTTTAGAAGTAGCACTGATGAGGTCAGAACCCCTATTGAATCGAATGAGGCAGAACAATTACAACAGGAAATGTAGAACAATGGGAATTACAGGAATTCATTCTCCAACAGGGGTTGCCATCATAGAATACGGGGGAGGGGAGCATCCAGCAGATGGTAAATTATGTCAACATACAAATGTTTGCACAAATCATTAACAACACACAGGGAGATTTTAAGATTTTCAATCTCAGTGTAATGCATGTGGACGTTGAATGGGCAGACTTGTTTCAAAAAGTTTTAAATTTTGTTCCCACAAGGGTCCCGGTGGTTGAGACCATGCTATTAGAACTAAAAACCTTTGTTAGGAAGTTGAACCTTAAGTTTTATTTTGAGAATGAACAGCTGAACATTAAAGAAACACAATTTAAGAAATCCAGCACCTTTAACCCCTCCCTTGCATCCTATACTACACATATTTGAGAATTTGTGTTGCAACCAGATTAGAAAAATAGTGAAATCTAAGAAATACGATTACACATCTAATTTAATAGATGAAGAAAATACATTACTTAAAAAGATTGTCAACAATCAATTAATTAGAGTGAGGAAACCTGACAAGGGAGGGGGAAATTGTGATTATGGACCAACGTGTCTATGTAGAAAAAATGTTGCTGCATTTGTATAGTGACACTTATGAAGAAACATCTGTCAATGAGATAAATATTGCCTATAGATATATTGACATCACCTTGAATGATTTATTGCTAGATGGGCAAATTACAAACAGTGAGTGCAATTTTCTTCAGCAAAGAGCACCCAGGATACCGACAATATACGGAATCCCCAAAATCCACAAAAATATTGTGCACCCCCTGCTTGTGGATGCAAAAGCATCCAAGACTTTCAACTTGACAAAATTTGTGGATTCTTACCTCAAACATGTTTTGGAAAAACAACATGTGCTTAAAGACTCATGGGATTGCTTAAGTAAAATTAATGCAAACTTATACAGTGACAACTTAATTCTATTCACTATTGATATCAAAGATTTATTTACGGTCATCCCCCATGACATTGGCACATTGTGGTTCTTTGACTTTCTTTGTTTCAACACTTCTTTGAGCCATGCTAGGATTTTAATGTTTAGAACATTGATGGATTTAATTCTCAACAACAATTTTATAGTTTTTGACAACCAACTTTTCAAGCAAAAGGTAGAAGTGGCAATGGGGGCCAAATTGTGTCCCCCTTTTTTGCCAATAAAGTTCTAACACAATGGGACATTAACCATGTGTTCAACAATGAATTGTTCAAGTATTGTAAATTTTACAGTTGATTCCTGGACGACATACTTATTTTTTGAGAAGGTACACAAAAACTTTTGGACAGGTTTTTTGACTATTTAAACAATTGTACAACTTTTCTGTCCTTTACCATGGCGACTGCAATGTATAGAACTTACTTCTTGGACATGGAGATAAAGAAAGACAACATTAATAAGTGTTTTATTTCAACTATTTATAGAAAGCCAACCTATTCCAACACCCTTTTACATTTCGAAAGTTGTCACCCCTTACACCAAAAAAGGTCTTTGGTGAAGGGGCAAGGGGTGAGGTTGGCTAGAATGGTGAGTGATTTAGAAACATTTACTGAAGAAATTGAGAAAATGAAGGGCCTGTTACTAAGAAGGGGGTACCCATATGTATTTATTGACCCCATACTATTGGAAGTGAAAACAAAGAGAATTGATGGATTTTTTTTCCCATTGTTAGGTGTGAACTTTAAAGCCACTAATGTAGAGGCTGTGAGAGTGAACAACAGTAATACGAGTGAGACAACAGTTAAGATGTTTAACCGGGCTATGACATTAAAATATTGCCCCGTGTTCTATGACATCAAAGAGATTATTACAAATAACTGGAGTATTTTGACCAATGATTTGGAAAACAGGGAGAAGGTGGGTGAAAAACCACTGGTTATTTACAAGTGGAACTCTAACATTAAGAATTTAATAGAAAATAGTACTTCTGGGCAGAGTTCAGGTTGAATGAGAAAATGTGTGCAATGTGCACAATGTTGTCATGTTTTGGAAACAGAGAGTGTTCACATTATGGGATATGGAGAGGTTAAATTGAGATAAAAGCTCAATTGCCTCAGTAAATGCATAGTATACATTGCAATTTGTCAACAATGTAGACAGTTTTACATAGGAAAAACAAAAAATGCCCTCAATAAATGTATATACCAACACACTTATGATATACATAGAGTTAATTTGAGAAATGCATTCGTCAAGCACATTTTTGAATGTAGTGGTCATTGTTTTAAATTTGCAGGCTTGGAGCAAATAGCGGATAAAGAAAAAAGGGGTGGTCCAAAAGAAACATACTTAGAATATAGAGAACTAATATGGCAGCTCAGATGTAATGCAACAGTCCCCCCGGGTTTGAATGAGACTGTATCTGTCTCCAGATTGTTAAAATTAAGATCAGATTTTCATATGTAAAAGTCCCACACACATGCTGCATGGATTTTATAGTTATAGGAATAGTGCATAGATTCTTTTTTATCAAGTTTTGGCAGTTCAGATGCATCTAACTATTTAACAGATTTACTACTATTTTTTAATACTGTTGGCAACAACTAAATGTATTTATTGGTTATTGATACATGCATATATTTATATATTTAGGCAAGAGTGGTGGATTAATGTAGCTATTGCACTTGCAGCACTTTTTGACAACTGCATTGCAACAGTTTAAAAAGATGATGAGGGGAGTGGTTTTGATGATTATGTGATGGGGAATGATTATTTAAGCATGTCAATTAGTTTAATATATGTATTCTAATGATGTCAATGGCTTAAGTTTGACGAAAGCGCTAAATAAACTGTGGTTGCTCTGGATTATTTTGCTACTGGTTTCTGTCATCTTCTATATTTAATAGTCATGGTTTGGTATATATACATATATTGAAGGATGGCTGTCATCCTCAAATCCCCTTCTGACATGCAGAAGCTGCAACTTGAACTTGCGCAAATTAATAGGTGGTGCACAGAAAATGGACTAAAACTAAATGCTAAAAAGTGCAATACTGTTGCATTTGTTAAACAATCCTGTAGCCCAGCTTATGGTATAGATAACAACCCACTCCAAGATGAAGATGTCAAGAGAGACTTTGGAATGTGGGTAGATAGTTCCCTTGCCTTTGATCTTTGTGTTACAACAGTGTTTAGGACATCCTGCTATCCGGTACAACTGATTGCAAATGATATGTTTGCTAGAGTCAAGGAAGTCCTTATCTTTCTAAATTTTGCAGTGATCCAGCCTTTCATAGAATACAATGTCCACTTTGGATGTGTCTTGGAAGATGTATTAGGTGATTGGAGAGATCTCAGAAGTTCTTTACAAAAAAGATAATGGGCATAAAATATCTGAGCTCCATGAGGCCATGCAGGCTCAGACCCTGTGTTCAGTGACCTAAACTATCCTTAAGGATTATCTGTGCTTTGCTGTTCAGGCCATTAGGGATCTGGCAGTCACTAATCTCTTTTATCTTCAAACACTACTATGAATACTAGGACCAAAATATGCATCTGCTTCAGCAAATAAACAAATCACTGTGGAGAGACAGATTCATTATGTAATGACTACCTCTTATTGGCAGCGTACTTCCACTCCAGAACAAGCAATGCGACTCACTATCTTTGTTTAAAATTTAGTTAGATAATTGGATGAGTATTCTCAAATCTCCCCCTAGCATGTCTGACCTACGTCTCCTTGAAAATGAAAGATAAGGCCTGAGGGCAGGATTAAATGGCCACTTGCTCAGCTGCCTTGTATTTTTTATGACTCTCAGATTAATTTAATAATTTAATCTGATAGAATTGCCAATAGTTTATAGAAGGTAAAATTCCAAAGACACCATGTATAATTGTGGGTAGCATTTTTTTTTTTTATTAGAACAACTCGATAACATAGTTAGGATGTGAAGCAATTTCTTTTGCAGGTGTTAATAACAAATTCTAAAGTATATATTTTTACTTTTACATTCATCCCTTGCTAGTCCATACCTCTCGACTGTACAGATTTTCGTAGAATGTCCAGATTCTTGCCTCATATTTCTGGTGTGTTCCTCCTAAAATCTGTACTTTTTTGGCAAATAGTTGAGGATTAAAGTCATTAAATAATGACAAACATTTCAGTTTAAGACTCCATATCCTTCAGAAAATTTATGCTAATGCAAAATATTCTATAAACTTTCTAAGTTTGTAAGAGCAATATTTAAAATCTGTCCCTATTTGACCCCCCATCATTTTAGGCTTTGTCCAGATTTTTTGCTCTAAGAGGTTGAGAGGTATGCTTGCTACTAAAATACATAATGAGAGGTTTAAAGATGACCAATAAGTTTTAAGTACTTACTCCACTTAAATATTTTCATAGAAGCATTAGCTGATCCCAAAAAAAGTACAGTACCCAATGCAATTTGTTTTATGTAGTATGCATTATTTCATATTTTATTTATAAACTGCATTGAATTGCAATGAGAACACCTCCTGCTATAAACATATATGTTGTTAGTATCTACAAGGAACGCCAGGTATGTTTTTAACATAATGAACATCTCGCATTGTGTTAAATTCTACAGATGTTATATAGATTGTTTTTTTATCAAATTAAAAAGCATAAAGATGGGGGAACATGGATATCATATAACATATGAAAACAAAAACTGAAATACAAAATTTGGTTCACTTGTTAAACTCTACTATTATTATAGAAAGATTACAACTACTATATAATTGTTGCTGTATAACACTGTTCTTAATCACATGTACCATTCACGCTGTAACTTTTACAGGCTAACTACTACAAAAACAGAAAGCCTCTTCCATAGATGTCTTGGAAGATTGCTTTGTCCATTTCTTCATCCAGTGCAGGGCCAGTGCTAGCAAGTTGGGGGCCCTATTCACGAGAATATCAAGTGTGACCACATTGCCGTCGCACCCCCTTCCCTGTCAAGGTCATCCACCATTTAACCACTAAAGTGTCACTACATTCAGATCATTAAGAATTGATGTGCCAAGGTACAGACTGGCATTTAGTACCAATGTTACATTACAATAAACCCCTATACTACAGCAAGGTAGCTACTCACAGGTACACACACTGACTGGCATTTAGTACCAATGTTATATTATGACAAATGCCTGTTTCACAGCAAAGTAACAACTCACAGGTGCACACACACACACTGACTGGCATTTAGTACCAATGTTACATTATGAAATACATTATGAAATCCCTGTACCACAGCAAGGTTGCCACTCAGCTGCACACACACTGACTGGCATTTAGTACCAATGTTACATTATGGACAAGCCAATGTACCACAGCAAGGTAGCCACTCAGGTGCACACACACACACTGACTGGCATTTAGCACCAATGTTACATTATGACAAATCCCTGTACCACAGCAAGGTAGTCACTCACAGGTGCACGTACACACTGACTGGCATTTAGTACCAATGTTACATTATGACAAATCCCTGTACAACAGCAAGGTACCGACTCACAGGTACATGCACACACTGACTGGCATTTAGTACTAATGTTACATTATGAAATCCCTGTACCACAGCAAGGTACCGACTCACAGGTACATGAACACACTGACTGGCATTTAGTACTAATGTTACATTATGAAATCCCTGTACCACAGCAAGGTAGTCACTCACAGGTGCACATACACACTGACTGGCATTTAGTACTAATGTTACATTATGAAATCCCTGTACCACAGCAAGGTACCGACTCACAGGTACATGAACACACTGACTGGCATTTAGTACTAATGTTACATTATGAAATCCCTGTACAACAGCAAGGTAGCTACTCACAGGTACATGAACACACTGACTGGCATTTAGTACTAATGTTACATTATGAAATCCCTGTACCACAGCAAGGTACCGACTCACAGGTACATGAACACACTGACTGGCATTTAGTACTAATGTTACATTATGAAATCCCTGTACCACAGCAAGGTTGCCACTCAGTTGCACACACACTGACTGGCATTTAGTACCGATGTTACACTATGGACAAACCTTGCACCACAGCAAGGTAGTCACTCACAGGTGCAGACACACACACTGACTGGCATTTAGTACCAATGTTACACTATGGACAAACCTTGCACCACAGCAAGGTAGTCACTCACAGGTGCACGTACACACTGACTGGCATTTAGTACCGATGTTACACTATGGACAAACCCTTGCACCACAGCAAGGTAGTCACTCACAGGTGCAGACACACACACTGACTGGCATTTAGTACCGATGTTACACTATGGACAAACCTTGCACCACAGCAAGGTAGTCACTCACAGGTGCAGACACTGACTGCATACTCTTCACCTGCCCAGATTTTCACAAAATGTCCAGATGTAACTCATTTTGGTCTGTTCCTCAAAATTTGTAGTTTTCTGGATTTTTTATGGCAAATTATTGATGCCTGAATTCATTAAATGACAGGTATTTTAATTTATTGAACTTCATATCCTTCAGAACATGCATGTTAACACATTTTATTCAAGCAACTTTTTTTCAGTTTATAAGAGTAATATAAGTAATATAAGAGTAATATTTAAAATTTGCCCAAATCTTTGGGGTTATAACCCCATTGTCTGTGGCTTTGTCCAGATTTTTTGTGCCATGAGATTGCGAGCTATGACTGGCATTTAGTAGCAATGTTACATTATGACAAGCCACTGTTCTGCATCAAGGTTGCCAATCCCACAGAGGTACACAAAGACACCCACACTGACTCCCCCACAAAGACACACACACTGACTACCCCACAAAGACACCCACACTGACTGGCATTTACTAGCAATGTTGTTACATTAAGACAAGCCTCTGTACTGCATCAAGATAGCCAATCCCACAGAGATACACAAAGAGAAAGATACCCACACTGAGTCACACACAAAAAAACTGACACTGACTTCCACACACAGCTCAGACAAGAGAATAACAGCAATACAGCAAAGCTGAACACAGACACCCACACAGACTCCCTCACATAGGACTGAAGCATACCAAGCCAGAGACTCTTGCAGAAAGGACAGACACCCACACATGATAAAGACAGCATTATAACAAGACTGAACAGAGACAAGACAGACAGATAGACAGACTCTTGTATACAGGACAGACACCCACACATGATAAAGACTGCGCTACAGTAAGACTGAACATTAACACCAACACAGACACAGGACAGGGGCACCCACAACCACAGTACAGAGACAAGACCAGGAAATATCTATTGCAAGACCGAACATAAACCCACACAAGATTAAGTCAGCACTACCACAAAACAGAACTGAGACACCACTCCCAAACATAAGACGATGACAGCAATACAGAAGACTGAAACAAGCAGCATTAGATAAACTGACATCACTCAAGGCAATTACTGACATGGAGAACCGTCACACTGCAGACACACACACAACACAGCTATGGGATAGACACAGAAAAGACTACAGACACACAAGACATACAAGGGAAAGCCATAGAGATTACAGATCCTGAGGCAAGATCTAACCCAAACAAACCCAAGAGAAAGGCATGGGGATTACTGAGACTGAGACAGATGACTCAAACCCAAACACAGAGAGTGCAATGGGGATTACTGATCCTGAGGCAGACAGACTGAAACTCAAAGAAACACACGAGAGAGCCATGGGGATTACTGAGCCTGAGGCAGACTCAAACCCGAGCAAAGTGCAATGGGGATTACTGAGTCTGACATAGGCAGACTCAAACTCAGAGAGAAAAAGATAAAGAGTGTCATGACTGCTGCCACTTGTCTGTTCTTCCTGTGCTTCTGTCCTAGCCTCACGATGAGTCCTGCCACTCCCAACTGTCTTATTATCACGAGTCCTGCCATTCCCAACTGTCCTAGCCTCACAATGAGTCCTGCCACTCCCAATTGTCCTAGCCTCATATCGAGTCCTGCCGCTCCCGACAAGTCCAGATAATTCTGATGAGTCCTGCCACTCCTAGCTGCCTTTGCCTAACATCCTGCTAATTTAATCCTCATTGAGCTACTTGGTCTTACCTGTTGGAGTAAGCAAAAAAAAAATTACAGCAAATACACACTATACAATGCAAGCCACACTAAGGTGCTCCCTGAAATTTACTGCTTGACAGCATTATAAAAGATTACTGGAAAAGAAATATGAGCACATACCTAGAATTTTACTGGGATCTTATAAATTTTCTTCCAGACAAAGTCTTCAATGAGGATGCCATGTCATACACTTTGTCCCACTTCATGCTCAATTGAAAGCACAGCTAAGCCTGAAAGTCTCTCCTGACTCATTGATGAATGCATGTATATCTTTATGAGTTTTGGCTTAGAAAAGCTGTGTTCTGCAGTAGCCACTGTAACAGGTGCAGTCAAATAAATGTGCAGTGAAACATAAGTATTTATATTTATGTCTTGCAAGTGGTGGCGAATGAGGAAATCTAACACAGTCAGTGGTGATGATTTATGATCAATCATTCGAGAAAAGCTTTTCAGTTCGTATTCAAGGTCAGAGTCATCAATATAACGGTGGCCCTTTATCCTGTCAGTCAGTTGTTCTTTCAGAGCCTTGCAGTGTTGGAACAACGTGTCTTCTGCAACATCACTCAAGGCTTTAATATCTGATAAAAATCCAAACGCCTTATCAAACTCTGAAAGCTGCTCAAACCGGTCAGTAAATGATTGGATTGTTGTGTCCAGCAGCACATTGAAGAATACTACACATAGTTTTACCATGGGATCCTGTACAATCTCATCTTTTCCTCCATAGTAAAATAACTGCTTTACTTTCCTCTGCCTCTTTTCTTGAAATGTAGTGCCAACATCCAGTTCTTCTGCTATCTTGGAGGTTTTACCCATGGCATGTTGAAATCCTGTCTCTCTCTAATTATTCAGCAGGTTAATAGTTGATGCCAGCACTTTGACAAATGTCGAAATATCAACTGATGGAGTCTGCAGAATTTTGCTTACATACCAAACCACTAAACATACAATGAATTGGTATGACATAAGTTCCGAGCACAGTCCCCTTGCTTATTGATATGTTGCAGCATCACTTGTACGTACTGCTTCACCTATCTCCTGCACTTCTTCAACAGCTCCCATCAACTGAAACCTTACTGCATTGACATAGTCTATCCTGCATTTCCAGTGAGTCTCTGACAGTGGTTTCACAGTGACATTTGTGTGCTGTTTCAAAATCTGCCATTGGCTCATTGATGCTGAACAGAGTACATAAATGTTCTGCAGACATCCAAAGAATGACTCTGTCTGTAGTGATGAATGGGCTCCATCACTAACTATGAGATTTAAATTATGGCAGGCACTTGGCCATACCTTTCAACCTCTTTGTGCAAGAAATCTGGACAAAGCCCAACAAATTGAGGGGACAAAGGCCCAAAAATAGGGACATATTTTAAATACTGCTCTTAAAACTTAAAACGTTGTTAGAGTAACGGGGTTTGTTTTAACATATGTTTTCTGAAGGATTAGAAGTCTGAAATTCAAATGCATGCCATTATTTAGTGACTTCAATCCTCAGATCATCCCAATAATTTGTGAGAAAACCACAGATTGTATGAGGGATCGACCAAACATATGAGCAAAAAATCTGGACATTTTGTGAAAATCTGGACAGTTAAGAGGCATGCACATGGCAGATAAAAAGTCCTTGAATTCATCTGTTTTATTTGGGCCTGCAGTCCATCTCATTTCCCCTTGATGTTGCTGCCATTCTTGTATCCTTGTCCTTGACAATCGTTAATGTCCAGCTGATGATTTTTCTAGAGTCTGAAGAAGTGCTTCTGTAAGTCCTGCCCCATTTGTATCATTCACAGGCACAAATTCCAGAAAGCGTTCCTCAGCTATGGCTGTAGTCCTTGAAATAGCCACATACCTAACTACTACAGTCCTTTACTCTTGATTGTTAATGTCTGGTGTGCAATCAAGAATCATGGAAAAATATTTAGATTACTTTACCTTCCTTACAATGGTCCTTTAAATAGCACTTGCAATCAGCTGGATAATTTCATTCTGTATATCTTTCCCAAGATAGTGAAAGTGACTTATTCCTAATATGATGCAAATTTTCTACCATGACAGAACAATACTGTGACAAAAGTTACACTTGGTCTAAAAAACTGCCATTGCCATAGGAGTGCAGCACATCACTTGTACCACGTAATGCCATGTTCCATTCCGCCAAGTATTGGACAATAGCAATAATGCATTCTAACACACCACACCAGTGAGTTATCTCCTTTGCAACCATTGCTTGTCTCTTATTGCCCATTGCCTGCCTACTCTTTACTCTATTGCCCAGTTCCTTCCACTTCAGCATGCATGCCATATGCTCTGGTGCTCGGTCATGGCTGTGTAAAGCTTTGAACCTGACCTGAGAAGATGGTTCGAATGTCCAAACAATTTGCATGCAAAGCAAAACAGTGCATCCTCTGAGACTGACTATGTTAGTCAAGTGTGTTTTGCTATCTCCTCATTAGGCAGTACATGGAAATAGTTCTCCGATGTAAATCTTCTTTTCTCCTCATTGACTGGGAACTGTGGCAACACCACTGCACAGGTCCATGCTGAATGGCAGTTACCCTAAACTCATCCCTTATCAAGTCTAGCCAAGTTCCTAGAACCTCAACCTGACACTCCCTGCAAGGCATAGGCCACAACTGTCACTATGGAAGTAAGGGTTCCTTCTGTATCAAACTCTGGTGATCCAAGCAACACCTCTACAGTTGAATCTACATTTGCAGACATGCTTCCCCCCATGGTAATGGCTGTAGTTTCACAGGAGGTAGCCTGTGGTGTAGCCGCAAGAGAGTGGTCACTTTCTATTGGAAAGATGCTGGCCTCACAGTGGGCAGACTGTAATGTGGATCCATTGTGTTGTCCTGAAAGCAGACTTTTTCCTGAATCTCCCCTCTCTGATGACCCACAGAAAAATTTCAAAATGGAACCCTGTCTCTTTGCATCCTCATTCCTCTGCTGCTGAAGCTTTCTTGTTGCTGTTCCTGACAAATATGTATGCTTCGTCTCTAACTAGGAATGGAAGTAAAGCAGAATTACTACACATACAGATATTGGGTCCTTTTGTCATACTGTTAATAAAAAGCACTACATTTCAGGTACATGTTATGCAACTTTCTTTGACCTACCTAGACTGTATAATGATAAATGTTAGCATTCTAAACACATTCTAAGGATGGTATTACACTGTAGGCAGAAGTGAAGAGAAACAAGGACCAGTAGGCAAAAAAACTGCAGTGCAGCCATATAAACCTGAAAAATGGATTAGGTTCCAAAGTCAAATTAATATGACTGCAGGCACAAAAGAATGAGCAACCTAATACTGACCACTGTTCATAAACAAGCTATACAGTATGCAGTATCATACCGTAGGCCAAAGAACTGCTGAGTAATAGTAACCTATAGTTAAAAACTAACCTAGGCAATAGGCACACTTGAATTGCATTACAAAATACATATTGCATTATGACTTGCATTGACTGACATCAATCACTATTGCACTGCAGGAAGAAAGACTGAAGAATAACTAAGCAGTAGGCTCAAAAAGTAATGAGAAAGGCCCAAGTTACAGTTTTATGTTAAATACGTAACACTGGAGGTGAACCTCAGCTTTTTCTATACAATTCTTCCCCTTTCATTGCCCCAAACATGTGAAGAGGCCCCAAACAATGTTAACATATTGATATTATAAGCTCTCTAGAACAGACTAAAGTCTGAAAGAATAAATGACTAGGACAAGCACAAGTTTGAAGGGGAACACGCCAAACTTTGAGGCAAGAGAAAGGTTGCGGAGCAAAAAAAGACTACACCTGCCCACTACCTCTCAATCTCTTGGCACACTTGAACAAACCAAAATCATTGGTTGAACAAAGGAGTAAAATCATAGATTTGCTACAAAATCTTATTTGTGAGGGATGTAGTAATGCCACACATTGGAAGACATTTCCACAACCCCACCCTCCTTAGCACAGGACCTGTGGACAAAAGCATAAAGTCAGGGAAAGGACCATGTATTATATGGAGGATATGAAACATGAAACCCATTTTTGCTAGTAGCTTCAGCCCCCCACCTTGTGCTATGCAATCATTTTGTGAGTGAGAGCAGACCAAAAACCAAAAACATCTGGACACATTCTCGCAGGACTCATCAACCTGCAGAACAAGGCATAACATCAGGGATAGTTTAAAACATTATTATAAACTTAGGCATTAGAACAGTGTTTGCATTAGCATGCATTAAGATATCAGTACATTCTGTGGAATTCTCACCCCCCCCCAATGTCTTGGTACAATAATTCTGGATGAAGCGAAAACAAAAAACAAAGGGCTAACATTAACAATGTGCTTATATAGTACGTGAACCCACATTAAAAAAAATTCAGGCAAACATTGAACACTGCAATATTCTTACAGGCCCTAACCACACTCTGAAACTTTCAACACAATAAAAAGTAACTACTACTCTCGCCAACCTTAATCTCATCTGCCTAGCCCTCAACTGGCTCCAAAGCTATCTAACAGGTAATAAACAGCCAATAAAATGGCTCCAGGATCTAACTTCCCTCTACTCCCAGTTACATTAGGAGTCTCACAAGGCTTGCATTAGTATGCATCCAAACATCTGTACCTTCTGCAACATTCTCAAAGACACTAACTACCCTCCCAACATTAGGCATTTTAAACAATGTACAGGCCCCATCAACCTCCAAATTGCATAATTCAAACAGCCAAAAGCAACTGCAGAACAAGGCATAACATCAGGCATATTTAAACAGTACTATAAACCTAGATAGCAGAACAGTGTTTACATTAGCATGCATTAAGATATCAGCACATTCTGCAAAATTCTCACCCCTCCCCCAAAGTCTTGGCACAATAATCCTGGATGAAGTGAAAACAAAAAACAAAGGCATAACATTAACAGTGCTTATCATTGCATGATCCCCCATTAAAAAACTCCATGCAAACACCGAACACTGCAATATTCTCACAGGCCCTGACCATACTCCCAACCTAAAAAAGGAGCTGCAATCTCTGCTGTCTAACATCCAGGAATTGTCTATGATAACTGATAAAATGGACTTGAAATTAGACAATTCTAAAGAAAAATGCTCTCAACAAATGGAAACTTTACATGAAGACCTTCAGCAACAAAACAAACAAATTTCTGGGACTTAACTTGCTCTCCATGACATGGGCAGCAGACTACAAGAAGGGGAAAATAACATAGAATTCTTACTAAAACAGAATACATTACTTCAATCAAAAGTGGATGACCTAGAAAACAGGTCCTGTAGAAATAATATCAGAATATTTGGTTTGCCAGACAACATAGAACATAATAACTTGGAAAGATTCCTGACATCTTGGCTGCAAGAAGTTCTTGATAATCCTGAAGGTTTATCTTATAGCATCGAAAGAGCCCACAGATCACTAGTATCATCTAAGAACAGTAAATACAATTCAACAAAATCTGTGATTGTGAGATTTTCTCCTTCCCATGACAAAGAAATGATTCTCAAAACAGCCTTTGCAAAGGGTCCCATTAAAGTAAAAGACAACACCATTCGCTTTGATAATGATTTCTCACCATTGGTCATATCTAAAAGAAAGCTTTTTTTTTTTGCCTTTAATTAAGGAATTAAAACATTCAAATAAAAACTCACTTGTTATTCCCAGCCAGACTGAAAATTCTCCTACAAGATGGACCAAAAATATTTGAAAACTTGGATGCTGCTCTGACATTTATCAGATCTAAAAAAAAAAAATACTTGACAGAACATAAGAAATGGAATGGGCTAATGCTAGTTTGAAAAGAATAGCAGAGAATGGTTCCTGGAAATCCTCAGATCAAAAGAAAATATAAAGATGAATATCTACTTGTTCCCTCTTATTATACTCAGCTCAGCACATAGAACTTTTTCTGAAACATCAATTGTTTTCCTTTTTTCCTTTTTTCCTCTCTACTTACTTATAAGAAGTTGAATTTATGGTTTATAAAAAGTAAATAACAAAAAAAAAAAAACCTCAGTAGAGTTTGTTTTAACGTAATGCTGCCATATAATTAAATCTGCTCTGCTATACTATGCTACTATATAATTAACTATGCTCTGCACTTGGGGAATTGGTTTATTTTATTATATAACATGAGATTAATATGATATTTGAAATGTTTGTTCGTGTTAGGTTCTTTTCTCAGTCTGCTCCTACAGCCAGATCATTGATCTAGCTTGTAACAGTGTGCGTGTCATGGGTGGTCTGGCTGTATTTGTGGCCAGTTAGTTTTTATTCTTGAATGTGCATTTTTGTTCCTCTCCACATTTCCAAGCTTTATTTTTGACATACTGATATGTCTAGGGGTGTTTGTTTACTATCTGTGTGTTTTTCAGACTAACCCAGCATCTGGGTTATTGATTATATATGTTGTATAGTGATTTGATGAGAAATCTGGCAGTCTGAGAAACTAGGTGTGCATTTTTTTGGAACAAACATTTTACCTTGGCTCAACATTCTCCGAACTTCACTTTGTGCTCGAGACATATTAGTGCAGAATTTTGTCATTATTACATACATTTTCCTGCCAAAACTGTTGCAACTTGCTGTTTTCTCTATGTTGGGTATGGGAAACCTTCTTTCGAGACTTCAAGATGCTGGGTGACATGTACAGGCATCATCACTAAGTGATCCGGCTTCTGTAAACTTTGAACCAAGCCATGAGATCACTACAGAAAAAACAGAATGTTTCAATGCTACATAAATTAAATGAATAAAAATGGGGGAGATGTGATGGACATTGTGACATTGTAAAGCATAATTATTTGAAATGTTCACAAAGAGTAAAGTCAGGTTAATTCAATTAAAAAGAGGAAGTACATTTACAATGTGATTTCTCCTGACTTATAATAAGTGTTTTGGGCAAAGTATTTCATTTTGTTGTCTAGCTTTATAACTTGTGAGCATACACTCATTTTCTATAAGATCTTACCATAATAGAATTGTATTGATATGTTACAATTACACTTTAGACTTTGAATTTTTTGATAATGATAGTATGCTTGGTCGTAAAATTTGGATTTATTTATCACTTTGATCTTGTTTACCATTATCTAACCCTTGCATGCATAAACATTATAGAGTGCATTTTCAAGTGAAAGACAGAATGTACAATGAGTATTAAGGTTTGTAGTATATACTGACCTCTTTAAAACTTTTAAAGTGGGGTTAAAGAAGTTAATTTAACATTACTATGAAGAATATAAGGTTGAAGTTGTTTTAAGTTATAATGTGATCAGGAATAATGGCTTATTTATTAATATGACTTTTTAACATATTCAAGCAACAATATTATTTACTTTAGCCTTCAAACTATCCAAGCTATTGTATAAGATACTCTAGATATTTTAATTGTTATACATTACACCAGAACATCACCCTTATAT
The DNA here is from genome assembly GCF_019279795.1 of Protopterus annectens. Classification (NCBI taxonomy): domain Eukaryota; kingdom Metazoa; phylum Chordata; order Ceratodontiformes; family Protopteridae; genus Protopterus; species Protopterus annectens. The sequence goes on along the minus strand of NC_056735.1, from coordinate 1,934,213,850 downwards.
GTAAACATGTAACCTGAAGTTATTATTTCTTTTGTGCATGATAAAATTGAGTAGCTAAAAGATATTGCAGCCCCATTGGCTTGCTATATGTATAAAGATATAATTCACTCACTTATATTGTTGCATGCACAGACCATAGCCTTATTTATGCTTAAAAGTTTATATACAGATGTGTCATATATACAAAAGCTATATTTAAATGTATAAGTTATTTTTATAAACACATTGATTTTATGAACTAGAGGGGACATGGGGGTGTGAATGAAAAGAGGATTTGATATATGTACATATGTTAAGTATTTAATTTCATAAATTGACTATACTATTTTCTTTCTGCATTAATAACTTACTAATTGTAATGTTTTTTAATAGAATCTTGAAGAAGTTTACTTCATGATAAATCCTGAATATTTAAAATCGATATTCCTTTTGAAATATTAACAGAGCATAAGAAAAATATCTATATTATAAAACAAAGGTTTTATGATTTCTATTATACATATCTATTTTTGGACATTATTCTGTTGACTGATATTCTTCTTTATGTTTGTTCAGTATAGAGATTATTGCTACTTGTGCTTAACATAATATAATAGTTTATGAGAATTTTATTAATCATCTACAAATATATTCAACATTGTCACCTTGTTGACAGTAGCTGATTAGCTGTTGCTCTTAGTTAGGTGGGTAATTTGAGTGGTAAATGCTACTCAAATTGGAGCTACAAACTCCAGAAAGGGTTTGGTTGAATTCAATTTTATATATTTACATTTTCATTGTTTGTTGATATCTTTACAGCTGTTCACTATTTTTTTGTATGAAAAAATATAATATATGGGTCATCACTTGATTTATTGTTTCTTACTAGACATAATATTATTGATGGCATTCCTCCTATAATCTTTTTGAAGAAATTGTTAATGGTCAACTTAAATCTAACACATAGATACAATTTCAAATGTTTATGTTAAAAGGTATTTCAATCAATATTAATGATTTAAATAACCTGTGTAAGAGAGTAAGTTTACTAAAATATCTTAAACTTCATAAATCACATTTAATATTGCTACAAGAAACACATTTAATATCTGATGACATAAACAAACTTAATGATAAATCATATACTGTATTATCAAGCTCAGAACACTCTCAAAAGAAAAGAGAAGTAGCTATTTTATTGAGTGACACAATACCTCTTCCCAAGATAATAGAAGTTTATAAAGATGACAAAGGCATGTTTTGCTCGGCAACTATTGAATTGAATAACAAAATATTTACACTTGTAAACATTTACTGGTTACCTGGGATTGGGGTGAATGCAGCAAAACAACATTTAAACCAGATTGTTCATTTGTCTAAAGGTAAAATTATAATACCAGGCAACTTTAACTGTATCTTAAATGACAAATACACTAATACTAAAGGTAAAAGCAGGATTTCAGTACCAGCTAAATTGTTAAAGGAATTTATAGATCTATATCTTTTAAAAGATGTCAACAATTTTGTGGAACCAAACTCATTATTTTTTACCTTTAATTCACATAGACACAAAACTTATTCTAGAATTGACAGTCTTAATTTCCAATAAATTGACTAATAGCTTAATTAAAACAAAAGTTGTTTTGTGTCCCTTATCAGATCATAATTCTATAATCTTTGACTTAATTATCAATACAAATTATAACATCCAGATTAAAAGGATGCCACCACACATTGCAAAATTAAAAGACTAAAGATTTCATCTCATCATAAATTCAAAACTTTATTACTTTAAATGCTACAAATGACATTTCTGAAATATATATATATATATATATATATATATATATATATATATATATATATATAATGCTTTAAAAATGTATTATATGGGAAAATCATTAATTGGCATAATAAGAAAAAGAAACTATGGAATAAAGAATTACAGGACATACACCTTGAATTAGATAACTTGAAGATTAATAATAGGGGAGATAAGGATAAAAAGGAAAAAGGAAAAATAAATCATCTCATTAAACAATAAATATTTGGAGATTTTGAATCATAAAACCATGATTAGTTTAGAGAAATTTAAATTTATAAACTTCTCTACCATTCCTAGATCTTTAAATATATTGGCTAACAAAATCAAAAGACTTACTAAGTTTAATCATGAGATATTCTCTCCTAAAAAAGAAAGATGGCCTCTGATTTACAAAATTTTCTAATTCAGAGAATGTTTCCTTAATATTAACCAAATACCTTGAAAGACTGAGTCTAAAGAAGAGATCAAATCCTTTATTAATAAATACAATAAAAGTAGACTTACAGAAAAACAAGTCATCATTATGGATAGATCTATATCTTTTATTGACCTTCAAAATCAAATTAGTAAGCTGAAACATAATAAAGCACTAGGTAATGATGGCATCATTCTGGAAATCTATAAGATCGTACCTAAAACTACATTAAGTATATTGCATAATGTTTTTAATATCTTTCAGAATAACCATACTATCCCTCCTTCTTGGAAATATACTTTTATATCACCTATATGGAAATCTAATAAAAAAAACACTAATTGTTCTTCATATAGACAATCTCTTTAGTAAATATTGATTATAAGATGTTTCTTCCAAACCTAGTAGATGATGACCAGGCAGGTTTTATTGTAAACAGAAACACATATGATAATATAAAAAGAACTATTACCTTGACTGAATCAGTTAAGAACTTAAATAAAAGCCTAACACTAATAAGTCTTGATATAAACTGTGCCTTTAATTCAGTAAATTGGGATTATTTATTTATACTAATGGAAGAATTAAAGTTCTCAATTTTATAAATCTTATTAAACAATTATATAAAAACAGCCAAGGTTGGATAAAAATTGGTACAAGTATTTCTCCAAAATATACTAATAATCAAAGGAACTAAACAAAGATGCCCTTTATCCTCATTTCTCTTTACATTAATAATGGAACAATGGACAAATCTAATTAGAATGGATAAAGATATTGAAGGTTTCAAGTAAAATTCCAACGTCTCTTCCAAATTACAAATGTTTGTAGATGATATACTTATAACTTTAGGGGGAAATAACTAATCTATTACTGCAGTCTTTAAAAATATGGACATTTTTCCAAAAAAGTCTGGACTAACCTTCAACATTAACAAAACAAAAATTCTTCCTATTTGTTCGAACAAATACACATTAGACGATACTTACATAAAATATTTAGCACAAGCTGAACAGCTGACATATTTTGGAATAGTAATTATTAAAATATCAAAGATATTATTCAGATAAATTATAGTATAAGTTTTTCTGTAATTGAAGGCCTCAAAAATAAATAGAAAAAGATCCCTTTTCCATGGAAGAAAAACTTTCAATAATAAAAATTATTTTACTTACTAAAATACTTTATATTATACAATCAATTTTATATTATATATACTTATAATAATAATAATAATAATACTATAATAATTTATATTATACAATCTTTACCTCCTCAAAGAATAATAATCAAGAAATTCATTTTGATGATCCAAAAATTCTTATGGTCTTCAAATAATCCAAGAATTGCACTATCCTACCACATGAGAGATTGGGATAATGGAGGTATAAGTTTACACAATCTGGAATTATATTCAATTTCTTCAGTGATTAAATCCATCTTCATTCTTATAGATATAGAATACACCGCAAAATGGAAACAAAAATGTAAATATTATCTAGTGACTCAAATATCAACATTAACTCTCAAAAATTAACATTAGTGAAGAATTCATTCATTTTGATATTAAAAGACTATTTTTCTATACATTCACTTCATACACATAAATCTAATTATATGTCACTTCTCTTAGCATTGTTTAGAAACTATATATTTAAATCTACCATATATAAGGATTAGCTGTTTCTACTTTTTCCCATAGCTTTCATTCAATGAGTTATTTTCTCTTTTGATTACACAAAAATGTCACTATTTAAACAAAAGCATTCAATATACTGATACCAGATGATGATAGATGATTAATTGAAATCAATTGATTATCTCAAAGTTGAATTTGAAATTGATACACTTTTATGGCTGGACTTTCATGAATGCAGGCACTTTCTCTTAAATAAATTTGATATAATGTCTCCGATATTAAAAAAATCAATACCTTAACTTTTACACTATTTGATTTTATCCACACAAAATAAATCTCCTACTAAAAATAAATTATCACATATATAAAGCAATCAAAACTGACACGGATGTCTATCCTGATTGTATTTCCAGTAACTATTACCTTCTTAATGACCTAGATAAACAAAATATATTAGAATCTGCTAATATGACCACTTAATTTACTAAACTGAGATTATTTACTTGGAAATATATGTAAATTATACTTGTTGGAGATGCAAAAAAAGAAGTAAATACTGATTGGTCACATATGTTTTTGATTGTGCGGCCTTAAAAAAGTATTGGGAAACATTAACATTTTTCTAAAAGCCTTTTTTTCAGATAATTTTACAGTTTCTAAATCTTTGGTTTTATTAAATACACCAGTACCAGAATGCATCAGGAAACTTAAATACCCTGTGATTTGCTCTATATTGGCAGTAGCTAGGAAAATTATAACAATAAACTGGAAACCTGACACTTCTCCCTCATTTTAAGAATTTAAAAACCTTCTCATTGAAGTTAGTCTTTTGGAATGATTAACCATTAAATCTAGATCCAATAGGAATACATCTTCTTATAATATGTGGAATAAGTTATTACGAATTACTCGAAAAATAATTTGTCATCTTAGTAAACTGATGATATCTACCAACACTCATATATTGTACATTTGAGAATGTGTATGTAAATAGTTTAGTTACATTTATTTAATTCAATTTGTTTTTACATACTCAACTTGAAATTGTTGTAAATACTTTATGGTAATATTTGTTTCATTATTGAAATCAATAAAGTTGTTTAAAAAAAAAGTAAAAACAAATGAATTCTGAAACTCTTTGGTATATCTTTAAAACTTTTCCAAACAGGGCATTTCCCATCTGCATATCCTGATGTGGGGAGAGTTGTACTTCCACACATCTCTGTGACTTATGTATGCTATCCCTAAGATTTCTGAACATCAAAGTAGGGAGGAATTTTCTAGGATTACACAGTCTTAGATTTAGTATGCGTTCCTCTAAATGTGTTCTTATTCTTCTGATCTAAGGATCTTATTTACTGTCCTTGGAACTGCAATAGATTAAACCCAAATAATGACATAGCTTCCAGCTCAAGGGCAAATCTAAATCAATAAAACAGGCAAAAGGTAAATTACAAGTAAAATTATCAGCAATTATATCTGAACTAACTATATCATGCTCAGTTGAGACAAAAGACCAGTATAATATGACATTTCCTAAATTTACATGAATTGTATAAGCCCAAAATCAGATTCCAAATTAAATGTTTGTCAGCACACCATATATTAATGATATCACCGGCAGAACAATATTTATAATTTACTGACATAATATGAACATTCAGTGGGCAGTGAATAGTGTATATTAATCTGAGTCACATTTGAACAAAGTGATTTTATTGTGGGTCACTTAGCTACTTTTGTGTGAATTTATAGCAAGACAAATATCACTGTGCACATGGTAGTTTTATCCAGATATTACAGGCAAAAAAAATGGAGGGGGACAATTTATCCTTATATGTTTGGGTGTGCGATGATGGGAGATACTGCCAGCCATGCCAGGAGAAGAAGAATAGTGGATATATAACTTATGCCAGAACAGCTAGCTGGAATTTTGTAAATAATTATATGTCATTTGCATATCAAACTGATTTGTACAGATCTTTGTGCTGAAAATGTATTTGTGAGGTTTGCTTGTGTTAAAATATATCAACTGTGGCCTGCTGGAAGGAAACAAAATGTACATGTATTATTGTAACTGTTTAAATGTATACATTGTAACAGCAAATTCTGGAAGAGTAGAGGTTAATCTTAATCCACCTGACTTTGAAAAATATATTTGAAATTAAACTACTTTATGGGTTAAGCCATAAAGATGTTATCCCCCAGTTTTGAATGGAGCCATACATGCAATCTGTGTGGTACAGAATAGCCTGTAGCTTGTGTTGATAGAAGGGAAGTGTTTTATGGTTTTATGGTTTCCAGGTGATCTGAACAAAGCTCTATCTGTGTGTATGGTAGCACATAGGTGCTAAAATCCTGTCAGCTTCTAGTGTTGGTTTTAGCATGGGAAACAAAGGCAGATGACCAGATGAGTGTGATGTCATTCTGTAAGCCAAAAGTAATATTTATAATTTATAATTACTCTCAGAATTCAGTATTCTGTCTTGGATCTGACAACAAGACCCACTTACCAACATTATCTTGCCTTGTTCTATTTAGTAAGTAACTTAACTAGGGAACAGTAATTTTCTTTAGATTAATCTGGAAAATATAGCAAGAGTAGAAATACTGTTTTTCTATAACTGTGTGAAACTTTCCATCAGTTTTATTTTTTATATCCCCTGTGAATGAAACTGTGGTGTTTAATGTAAATAGATATTTAGCATTTTCCTGTTCTTTTATTATTTATTATATATATTTAAACTTTTCATTGTGGCTGGTCCTTTTAAGAAAATATTTAAACGTTGAGAGTATTTGCACATACTTATTTGGTGATAACTCTAGACACCCCTGAAAGCCTGGTTGTTTGGTCAACACTGCTATTTGTATTAATATTAATTTCACTCAGTATAATTGGGTACCCTGGCAAGAGCCTTAGGTAGCTGGCATTGTAGTGCTTGATGACAGTGATAGCTACCTAATAGTCTGGGCAGAAGGTGGCATAGAAAGTAAACCTGTGCCAGCCTTTCCCTGGTGTATGCGCATGTGTGTGTGTGTGTGTGTGTGTGTGTGTGTGTGTGTTTGCGTGTGCAAATTGAATTTCAAAGTGTTTGTGTGTCAGCTACTTAGAACAGGGACATGAAGCACTGTTTTCATAGAGAGAGTGGTAGAGGACTTGGCTTGGGCAATCGGCTGAGGACTTAACTCTACAGTTTTACCAGTGGTGAGTATTACTGGGGATCTGGAGGGAGACAGATGTAGAAATCCAGACCCCGGGCTGAGTGTGTTCTCAGTGTGCTCTTAAGGGAAATTGTGCCTGATACAGAAAGGTCTGCATCTGGAAATACTAAGTGGATCCATTTGTATTCCAACTGAAGGTCCCTCCCCAGTGTCAGTGGTGAGGATTCAGGCTCCTTGATTACTGGCCCAGTGTGCAGAAGTCCCAGGGTATACAAGAAAATACTGAATGTGGGAAAGATTTGCAGTTGTCTAGTCAAGTCCAGCCGGTTGACTAGTTAGTTGACTGGCAGGCTAGCGATATCAACAGCATTGGGTAGGGGGATATTACTTTTCCCAAGGGAAACAATGTTTTACTTTAAGTCTGAGATTGCATGTGCCGAAGCTGTTTCTCGGTGCATGCATAGTGCTGTGTTGACTTCCCTGTTTTGGAGCTTATGTGGTCAACATTCTCCAGCCAACTATGGGTGTTTTTTTTTTTTTCTAGATTTTCTGGAAGACCTCTCTGTCTCTGTATATATATATATATATATATATATATATATATATATATATATATATATATATATATATATATATATATATATATATATAGTTCCACTTTTAAATTTTGAAATACCAAAATCTCGAGTTTTGAGATACCGAACTCAAAACATCAAGATTTTAGTATCTCAAAATTCAAAAGTGAACCAAAAAAAAGTAAAATAATGTTTCACTTACTTTAATATCCCAAGTCTGAGATCATGCTACAGTGAAGAGAATGGTAAGTGGAACAGGAGCATTACCATTCTTTTCACTGTAGCATGATCTCAGAGTTGGTATATTTAAGTAGGTGGGTATGGGGGGTGCAGGATATACACACACACACACACACACACACACACACACACACACACACACACACACACACACACACATATATATTGTATGTATGTATGTATATATATATATATATATATATATATATATATATATATATATATATATATATATATGCAATATAGAAAATACAACAGTTACACTAAAGAAGTGATTTTAATTTTGGTTCCTCAGGTGTCTCAGAGAGTGCAACCTTAGTTGAGTGAGATGGCCATAAAGTTTTATTTGGCAGTTGTTCTCTTTTTCCTCCCAAAAGAAACAAATATAATAGTTAGGACTACGATGCTAGCAATATGTAAAATTAGCAAGCTGGCAAAGTCTAAGTTAAAAAAAAAAAATTATATATATATATATATATATATATATATATATATATATAGATATACTGATGGGCAGTGGGTGGTTTCTAATTTCAAGCATGGTGTCAGCAGTATCTAATAGGATGTTTATAGCAAGGATTCTTTTACATGTGATAATATCATTGTTAAGCTTATTTATTGTTGTAATCACTTTTAGATTGTCAAGACATGGCAATATTACTAGATCTAAAGCAGAGATGGAGTCATAAAACCAACGAGTCTAGGATGTTTTTTGAAGAATGCAAATAGGAAAGTCAGGTTCCTCTTTCAGAATCCTCCACTAAAAGTCAGATAAGAACTATTGCACAAAATGTGGCTTAAGAAGCTGTGAAAGTGGTACTTGCACCCAAGAGGTGGAAGTATAAGCCTCGGATGGCTTTGTCCAATGAGTACACAGAAGAGTTTCCAGTGAATCCCTCAGGTACAGACATTGTGGTTGAGGCACAAGGGTAGGTTCAAGGTGTCAATCATTCATTACCTATTGTGGAATACATACATTCTTTGATTGAATAGTTAAGTGAGGAAGGTAGGTCCATATTGAGACAGTTCATAAATCACATCAGAAATTTCTAGACAGGGGTCCCATTAGCTCATGGCAAGGTAGAAGGACCCAGGAAAGTTTTAGCTTTCTTAAGTATTGTGATTGATGCAAGTGTATCTTTTTGCTGTTTAACAGTCATAAAAGTTAAAAAGGTGTTGGGGATGATTAAATATTTTCTAACAACCAAGAAAGTTATGCTGGGTGAAGTAATTGAACTGGCAGGTTTACTAAATATTGCATACTGCACTATATTTCCAGCAGGCTTTGATCTAGTCATGGACAGACATGCTGAAAGGTGGAAATAAGAAACATCATAAGGTAAATAAAAGAGTAAAACTTATAGTTATAGGCAAATTCTTTGAGGGACTTCTATGGGTACCCTTTTTGACAAGGGCAGTGAGTCTCATTGAGTCATTACAGTTATTCATGATAAGGCAGAAAGATTTGGGATGGAGATCTATTTTAAAGGCAAATGAATTTCCCCTCCTTGTCCTCAGTCATAGTATGTAGAAGGAAGAAAGGACTTAACATTTTAAAGGATTGTACTTATTTGTACAGTTGTTTCTGTATGGCAAGATGATCTTAACAATCGAAAACTTACCTTCAGGTCAGACAACAAAGCAGTTGAAAGAGGGCTGGTCATAAAGACATCTAGATCATGTTGAGTGAACTCCATTTTGAGTCTACTAGTCTTGTTTAATTATGATCAAACCTTTTGTTTACTGCTGCTTATATCCCCAGAGGCAATAATATTTTGGCTGATGCTTTGACTCACTTGCTAGAGGGAAGATTCAAGGCATTGTTTCCCAAAAAAGACATTATAGCTACACTAATTCCCAAAAATCTTTGCTTAATTGGACAGGAGTAATTAGCATTTTTTCTCATTTTCATAAGTGCCTCGTAGAAAGAAGGCCTAGATAACTTAGTCATTTTAAGAGGTATAATAAACACTTTCCAAATGAAGTTAAGTCATGGTCCTCTGAAATTATTTTTTTAATATTTAGTCCTATGTTTTAAGTCAGGCTTGGCTGCAGTGACGATTTGTATTAACTTGACAGCAATAAGGTTCTATGCCAGAGTGTTTAACCTCTCTGACATCACAACAATCTAGGGTTTAAGCAGAACTTTAATGGACTAGTCCAGGCAGAAAGGCCTACAGAGAGATTGAAGATGCCCCATCTGTGCAAATCTTGTTAAAGTTTATCATTAAAGGTTTGCATGCCATTTTTGTCAGTTATCATGATTATTTAATCTTTGTTATACTTTTTCCTGCTTATATTTTGGGACTTTCAGTCTGAGAGAGCTAGTGGGGTCCAACAGATAAAAAATATGTAGGTTTCTTATCAGAAGCAATTCTGCTTGGGATACACAAATCTAAACTGGATAATTCATGGGCTGGTCAACAAGTATTACTGGATAAGGCGAGTGACTTCATGCTTTGTGCAATAGATTGAGGTTTATTATTAAGATCCTTAGCACACCAGGTTAATCCAAATAATTATGTTTTCATTTTACCCATTTTGGCTTTGATTATACCCAAGCAGCTGGATGATTCCTTAAAAATGGCCCCCAGCATTCAAGGTCTTTCTAAAATAGGTCACTCATTGCATTCAATCAGAATAGGAAGAGCAAATGAATTCGCATCCCAAAGTCAGTCAGTGGAGGTTTTGAAAAGGTTAGGTAGATGATCTTCAAGTGTTTACCTGAAATAATACACATGATGAGTCTGTTACTTTCTTTGTTCATAGGTTCAAAGGTGTATAATAGGCTAATGAGTACTATGGCCTCTATAAGTCTGGCCATACAATTAAAATATATCCTACAAGTTATATGTTTTAGAAATTTATAGAGGGGTGATTGTTGGTTACAACATGATTTACTGACTACCACTGTCCACCAGAGATGAGGGTGCCAGACCAGGGGTGAATTTTAAATTTCCTATACAGTGGTCCAAGTTATGCCTAAATAGGGTTATGGATGAACTTTGTTTAATGGATAGAGAGCCCATTCCAAAGAAAGGGAAATCTGTGAGATACATATCTGTCTCTTCAACATGTCCTATTTATGCAGCAAGCAACATTTAGGAATTTAAATCTAGTAGTTCTAATGCTGTTTATTTGGCAGATGTGCAAAAGGTTCATCAGAGTGAGGTCCAGGGATGCCTAGTATGCCAGTAAGAGATCACTTCTCAGTAGTCTGTACAAGACCAGTTATAGAGATAAGGCTTTGAGGCAATCACTAGGACACTGTGTTTATGCCTTGTATTCTTTTTGTAAGGAATCCTTGCAGACATTCCATTTACTGCATGTGTCTGGTCAGGTACAAATGGAAAGGGGCATTATACTCAGTAATGGGTCTTATCAGGGCTGAGTATTTTGGTACAATGACTTTTCTGAATCTAGATGCCATACACTTACTTATAAGTTGAGTAGCATAGAAAGATTTCCTTACTACCTTGAATACATGTTCCCTGACTAGTATATCATCTTTTAAGGCATCGAGGGCATGTGCTGCAGCTGTAAACTTATGTCTGGATCAAAGATCATTTGAAGTTATTCAGTCAGTATCCCTTCTTTCCTTTGCTGCTTTCACACTGTTACAGGACACTGAATGCTCACTTCTATAACTAAGCTAAAATTCAACACTTTTTCTGAAACATCATCTTTTTTGGAAACAAAAACAAAAATAAAAAAGCTTGGCTACTGAGTTCTTAGCAGAGTCACACAGCTAAAATTCAAAGCTCTCTGTTGACTCTCTCTCTCTTTGAAACACCATCCTTTCTGCTAACAAAAAAAACAAAAGAAGCTTGGCTACTGCTCACACATCCTGAGTTCATAGTTCAGTCACACAGATAAAATTTAAGACACTCTTTCTGAAATGACATCCTTTCTGCAACTGTTAACAGAAAACAAACAAACAAAGCCTGACTACTGTTCACATATCCCAAGTTCCTAGCTCAGTCGCATAGCTAAAATTAAAGACTTTCTCTGAAACACATTCCTTTCTGCTAATGAAAAACAAAAACAAAAGAATCTTGACTACTGCTCATACATCCTAAATTCTTAGTTCATTCATACAGCTAAAATTCAAGACTGTCTCTCTATGAAACACCATCATTTTTGCAAACAAAAACAAAAGAAGCTTGGCTACTGTATTCTTAGCAGAGTCACACAGTTAAATTCAAGACTCTCTCTCTTGACTATCCCTCTGAAACACCATCCTGTCCGCTAAAAAAGAAACTTAACTGCTCACACATCCTGAGTTCTTAGTTCAATCACATAGAAAAAATTCAACACTGTCTCTCTGTAACACCATCCTTTCTGATCTTCTTCTTCTTTCGGCTTTTCCCGGTTAGGGGTCACCACAGCAGATCATCTGTCTGCTCATGATTGGCAGTAGAGTTTTACGGTGTTGAGTTGCCAGCCCGGTGCACAACCTTCCACACAAGGCACACACATGCACACACTCACATCTAAGGCCAATTTAGAGTGTCCAATCCACCTACTGCATGTCTTTGGGATGTGAGAGGAAACCGGAGCACCCGGAGGAAACCCAAGCGACCACACGGAGGACATGCAGACTCCACACAGAAGGCACCCCAGCTGAGAATCGAACCAGAGAATCTCTTGCTGTGAGGTGGCAACGCTATCCGCTGCACCACCGTGGCCGCCCTAACACCATCTTTTATGATAAAAAAAAAAAAAGCTTGGTTATTGCTCAAACATCCTTAGTTCATAGCTTAGTCAAAAATAACATGAAAGTAAGCAACCAACTACATAAAATAAGAAATTAAGAGTTTAAAGCAAAATGGAGCCTTGGTATTCTACTTGAAAGTAAGGTTTATTGAAGAGCATTTTGTCCAGTTGTATCACTTGAACTTCTTCAGATAAAATAAACATAGTCAAACTTGCCTTTTAAATAACCCTGCGTTTTTGTCATGTGACCATTCCAAAACTTCATTGAAAAAAACACATTAAAAGCATTGCTAAGAAACATTATGTTAAAATACAAGTGCTTATACACATTCTTGTTTCCTGTGAACACATTCACTGTTTATACTCTAACTTTTTAGGTTTTTTTTTAGTTTTAACAAACAGTAGATAGAGCACCTATCAGTGAGTCCAGAAAAAAATGAATGCATTCAAGAGTACTTGGCACAACAGTTACAAATGTTCTAAAATTGCTGTTATGTGTCCATCCCTGGGATCTATTGTTACCTAGTCTATTACTTGAAATTTAAAGGTTTGACTGGAGTTTATAGTTGTATATTTAGCCAATGCATTCTCTACTTTATGCTGATACTGTATAAATGTTCATAAAGTTGCTCTTTTAAATTACATTCTGTTTTTCCAATATAGAATGAAGGGCATTGTTGGCATTTTGCAAGGTAGACCACCATTTTAGAGTTGCAATTATATCTGTTACTACATTTCAAAGTTCTACCTTTAATCATCAGACTGTGTCCTTCTTATATGTACTTATAGTAGGAACAACTGTTATGCGTACCCGGATTTTTACACCTCAATTTTTTTTTTACTTTCTAATAAGTAGGTCAGTCACACAGATAAAATTTAAGACACTCTTTTTTTCTCAGTTTTTTTTTATTTTTCAAATACATTTAAATGAATTCCATAGATATATATATATATATATATATATATATATATATATATATATATAACATCTTAAATAACTATGTACACTATTTACATTAGCCTGACATTATAGCAGATCTTAATGTATACAGTTACTTTATAAGTATGTTCAATGCATTATCAGGGTGTCTGATCAATTATTGTATAGTGTCAATCAACGATAACACTTTTCCTTAAGGGTTGTTGATAAATGGCTTTGGATAAATTCTTAGTTCTTAATTGTAATTTCTAATAATGCTGTGGTCTTCAGTAGGCTGTAGAAGTCTTCCAAAGTTGGTATTGTGTGTGTATTCCATCATCTTTTTATACACTCCCTTGAAGTTGCAAGTATAGTCCATACTAGATACATGTTTGACCTATTCAAATGAGAACATTTGTTCACAGTTAATAATACAAGAGATTTAGTTAAATAAAATGATTCATTAAATAAAGCTTGTAAAAAGTTATTAATACCATTCCAAAATGACTTAATGTTAACACAATAAAAAAAATGTGGTTCCAATCTGCATTGTGTACTTTTATAAACACAATGCACCAAGGTGACACACAATAACATTTAATAAAAGTAAAAACAGATGAACAAAGGTGAGCGCTTTTGCAACAGTGGTTGCTTCATCAGACAAAACTAAAATGCATTTCAGTGCTTAAATAGGTATAAAAATAGCCAGTTATCACATCAATTGTAGTTAATTAATGATGTCATACTTCAAATACTTTTAAAAAAGGCAACTACTAAGCATATACCTCTATTATAAACACACAATAAGAAATGCAACAAAACATGCAAAGCTGTATAAAAATATATGTAAAAAAAAATTATATATATATATATATATATATATATATAAATGCATAAAATATATACATCCATCTAAAAAAGAACATATAAATCCTTTACATGGGCTATATTGACTGTCAGTGTTTAAGGCGTCTAGCTTTTAAAAAAGGAATCAGAGAGGTAGTGCCACTGAGACCTGGATATCTTTCAGTATTAAGTTTTAGTATCCATTTCTGTTCATGGCTCTCTTTGACATTTTCTGTGTCTCCTCCTCACAGACTTCTATAAATATCTTGCAGAACAAAAAAATTTAAAAGCGTGAGAAAAATCTGTACACATAACATGATTGGCAAGTGCATTAGATTGTTTATTGTTTCTGATGTCACGAATGTGTTCTAAAATTCTGTCTTTAAGCAGCCTGTTGGTTCTAATCTAATGCACTTGCCAATAATGCTATGTGTACAGATTCTTCTCATTCTTTTAAATATAGTCAATATAGCCCATGTAAAGGATTTATATGTTCTTTTTTAGATGGATATATATATTTTATGCATATATATATATATATATATATATATATATATATATATTTATTTTTTTTTTACATATATTTTTATACAGCTTTGCATGTTTTATTGCATTTCTTATTGTGTGTTTATAATAGAGGTATATGCTTTGTAGTTGCCTTTTTTAAAAGTATTTGAAGTATGACATCATTAATTAACTACAATTGATGTGATAATTGGCTATTTTTATACCTATTTAAGCACTGAAATGCATTTTAGTTTTGTCTGATGAAGCAACCACTGTTGCGAAAGTGGTCACCTTTGTTCATCTGTTTTTACTTTTATTAAACATCATTGTGTGTCACCATGGTGCATTGTGTTTATAATATTACTTATTTTTTTGCACCCTGGTCTTACCCGCAGCCGTTTTTCTTCAGTTTTTGCATTGTGTACTTGCTCACATATCCAACATATTCCTTTTATGGAAGAACTAATTTTACTGATTCTATCTTGGGTTAAGAATGCTCTGTGCAAGCATTTCCAATTAAAAACTTCCCAGTATTGTGTAAAGGATGTATATTTTATCGACAAAAAGATATTTGTTTTAATATCTTCAGTTAACTGTATTGAGTGTCCTTTTGTTATATATTTCTAATAGGAGGTTTTGGGTGTTGTTTTATAGTTTATCAATATTTTGTAATATTTTGAAATACTGTTTCTTATGTCAAAGTCATTATATATCATTTCATATATGTATTTCATAAATTTAGGTATTTCTGTAAATGAAGAATTGTTAATTATTCTAATTAAATCTTGCAAATATGACAGAATACTCTGTCAAGTTAGCCAGTCCTGTTGTGGAATGTTGTATGTTGTTTTTATTACTTGCATATCTAAAACTTTTAGTTTTTTGATACAATGGAGCAAACACAAATCATTTCTGTTCCCAGGAATTAATAATTTCTCTATATATTTTATGTGGAAATATTTTTGTGACTATAAATGGTGTTAAAAGATCAAAACAGATTTTTAAATCTATATTTGCATTAATAATTTTCCTAAATGAGTCAATGTAATAATTAATCATACGAGTTTTAGTGGGTTTAGTTATGTTATACTGCATACTAATACATATGTGCCATGGCAAATTGTTTTTATCTGTTATTTGAATTTTTTTTTTTTTTATAAATCAAATTCATTTATTGATATTATGGTTAGTAATTCTTTCCAATTTGCAGAGCAATTTGGACTAATCCAATCTGAGATTGTTTTCGATATTGATGCTTCTATATATGTTTCAATATCAGGAAAGTTTAATCCTCCCTGTTTTCATGGTCTGATATGATGTATTAAAGCTATTCTGTTTCTGTTGGGAAATTTTGTTAGGCATGAATTTATTTATTTAAGTATACTCTTTTCTGGTAAACATCATATTGCCAAGGTTATATATAGGATCTTGGGCAGTAAAACCATTTTTATTAACTGTAGTCTATCTTCAAATTTTTCCACAGAGATTTTAATTGTATTGATGATACTATTGTATTTTTTTAGACTAATTCATTATTATCCTTGCATAACTCAATTCCTAGATATTTTAAGGTAGATTCTTGTTTCCCTAGGATGTGACCCCCCCCCCTTTAATCTGCAGTTTTTTCTTTTTATTTAAAAATAAAAAAAAATGATTTTGGTTTAATGAAATGGATTCCTGATGCCATGTGAAATTTGTCAATTAATATATCTATTTCTTCTAATGTCTCTTTTGTATTAGATAATGTTAGTAATATGTCATCAGCAAATAGCATTACTTTAGAATTGTATTGTTCATAAACATCTATTCCTTTGATTTTTACATTGTTATGAATTGATTCTGCCAATATTTCAATAGCCAGAGCAAATAGAATTGGTGACATGGGACATCCTTGTTTAGTACCTTTTGTTATATGTATAGATTCAGAGGTAAAAGGACCTAACTTGACATAAGCTAAATAATTTCTATATATATTCTTTAGGAGATGAGCAAAGTATGCAGGAAATTCAAATAGCATTAAGATTTTGAATAAATAGTCCCAATTTAAAGAAATAAAGGCTTTCTCTGTGTCTAAGCCAATTATGAGTGTTCCTTTATTTTCTTTATTAACATAATCCATAAGATAAATTATCCTTTTAATATTGGCATGTGTGTGTCTATGATATATAAATCCAGTTTGATCATTATTTATTGTTTTGGATACTGGCATTTTCATTCTGTTAGTTAATATTGTCATAAATATCTTATAGTCATTATTTAGTAATGATATAGGTCTATATGAGGTACAGAGGTTTGGAGATTTGTCTTCCTTTAAGATTGGTGTGATTAAGGAATATCTCCAAGAAGGTGATATAAAAGCTTGTGAATGAATTTCTAATAGAGTTGTATGGAAGAGGGATAGTATCTTTGATGGAAAAAGTATACATATTTCCATAAGTATGCCATCTATACCTGGAGCTTTATAATTTTTACCCTCTTTTATTGTATCTGTAATTTCTTTGTAGGATATGGGTCCTTGCAGATCTAGTTTTAATTTTTCTGGGTTTTTTTTATACTAGAACATTTTTCATCTATATTTAATTGATCGATATGTATATTTTATTTTTGGAAAAGTTCCATATAGTGATTTCTATAGGCATCAAGAATGTCACCTATATCCAAGACATTTTTCCCTTTTTTTCATGGGAGATACTTTTAATGTTATTAGCTTTTGATTGTATTTTGAGTCTTGTGGATAAATTATGTAGATATTTGGGAGAAGTGGCCAAGGTATTAATTTTTAGTTTTTCTAAAGCTAAACTAATTTTAAGTGTTATAATTTCATTGTATTTATTGTTTAATACTTCTACTTCCTTTTTCATCTCCAAATGATTTTGATTTTTATCAGCTTTTACTGACAAAAGTTTGGATTGTAGATCTAATAATTCAGAATCTCATTCTCTGATTTTTTATACAAAGTTAGGGTTTTATCATATGTGTAAGCTTTTAATGAGTCCCATATCATTATTTTATTTATCTCTGTGGTGTAATTAATATTTAAGAAGAACTGAAATTCAGATAATAACCAGGGTTTGAACTCTTCAATTTTAGTTATATATGCTTGAATTCTGGAGTTAAAGATTAATGGTTTGTACCCATTTTGAAGTTTTAGTATGAATGAATTATGGGTCTGAAAAGGGGCAGGGAATGATTGAGAAATGAATGCTTTTAGAGTGGATGTCATGTGCAACAAATATTTTATCTATTCTAGTTTGGGTAAAAATATGTGATCTTGATGGAAAACAACAACGATTTATCCTCTTTAAATTTGAAAGTATCTACAAGATGAAATTATTCTACCCACTTGTTTAACGCTTTTGATACAGCAGATGCACATTGCTGTCTTTTATTTGTAGTTTCAGAAATAGCAATTATACAGTTAAAATCTCCTTCTAATATTAAGTTGCCTTTATAATTATTGGAAATGAAATCCAAGTGTTTTTTAACAGTTTCTGTTCCAATGCTTGGGAACCAGTATGGATTGGCTAGGGTCCATATTCTGTTATTATATTTAACTATTACTAAAGTCATAAGGTCTTATTTATCTTCATACTTATAAATGATTTCTCGGTTAATCACATTTTTTTCCATAAAATTGTTGCCCCTTTTGTCTGTGTCTTAAAAGTGGATTGCGCCAATGTCATATATTCCTTAGGATTCAATTTGTAATTGTCATTTGTTTTGAAATGAGCTTTTTGAAGGAAGACAATTTGTGCTTTGTTCAATTTTAAGTATTTCAGCAGATTTTATCTCTTGCTAGGATCGTTTAAGGCATAGGTATTTAAAGATAATAAAGTTAAATCCATCTTAGGTTATTTAGACTGTATTTTTTGTTTTATTGTGACTATTAAACATTTTTCCTCTGATAACTATAAAGTATATGTTTGAGCTTATAAAAGAAATTATCAGTTTTATACTTTGAGTGTTTACCAGTAAAGTAATGTTTTGGTTAGGCATACTAAAAATGTTTTTGTGAAGTAAATTTAAATTAACAAATGTTAACAAAACTAAAATCTGCACTAGCCATGGAATAAAAATCATTCCTAATGTGATGAATAAACCTAAGTCCATCAGATTATCACTCATACCTTGACAATCCAGAACATCTGGATTTAATTATCATATGGAGAATATTTGTGATAGGAATAAGCAATAGTTATATTATTCTGAACATATATAGTACTATTGTGGATTAGACAGAATTCTAATACAATATAAATGTCTACTTATTGTATAAGCAATTAATATTTATATGAAAGATAGATGACAAGCAATTCAATCATAAAGTACAATGTATCATATATAAAACCTCAGTAAAAGATTATAGCACACAGGTATTTAACATATTCACCCTTATTGATGAAGTCTTTCAAAACATATTACTTAATATAAATAGATGGTAATAATATTTATACCTAATGGTTATAATACAATGTGTTTTACTGGATATATCAGAAGTTATATTTCATTGTTTGCCAGCATTTAAGTAATCACTTTGTTTGTTGCTAACTTACTTAAAGCATCAAGTTTGTTTTATGTGAACATTGATGAAAGTTAGTGCATTTTATTTTTTTTTCAATAATATTTCTTTATTGTTTATTTTAACTGTACACCATTTCACAAGAGTAAACACAGGTGATATACATTTGTTACAAAAACAATCAAAACATATTTACACTATTTACATGACTGTTTTCATACTTTAAAAGTAAGACAGAAGACAAGACTTGTTTTTTTCCCAGGGTTAGTACCAACAAGTTAGTAGCTACTATATGATGTTATGATTTTAATTGTGTATGCTTTAATTGTCTTCCAAGGTCAATGTTTTATGCAAGTATAATATTGAATATTTGTTCCCAACATTTCAAAATATTAGGATTTTTATTTTGTTTATTTATTATGTATTTGTGGGCTAATATATGTTTTATCGCTAAGTTCCTAAAGCTATTCCATGAGATTTTAGATGGGGTCAGCCAGTTGGTAGCTATATAGAGTTTCATTAATAAAAAAATATTACTGAGAATGATTGCTTGATTTTTGGATACATTGATTGGGGGAATATGTAAAATCGTAAACTCCCACGTGAGTGTTGATGATTGATATACCATCTTTTGTAATTGTATTTTCAGAGAGTTTCAAAGTTTGAAGACACATTTACAGCTCCAGAACATATGTAAAAGGTCAGCAGTTTCATCTTTGCAATATGGGCAAAATTGGGAGTTTCTAGGGTTAAATTTATGCAGTCTAAAGCGTATGTAGTAAGCATTATTGTATATCATGAGTTGGGTAAATTGTAGTTTTTGAAGAGATATAGATTTTGTTTTTATATTGATTGCTTGTATTATTTTATGGTTTTCTATCAATGTTATTTTTTCTTTCCAATAATTAGGTAAGAGTATGTGTTCTTGATATTTCAGGTCTTTGATCAGTTTGTATGAGCATGCTATACATTTATTGTGTTGTGAAAGAGTCTGCCAAAGTGAATCACATTTAATTAAGTCATCTTTATTTATGTTTACATCTTGCAGGTAACTTAAACACAATTTTTTGATCTGTCTTAAGATCAACATGTAAGTCTTAGGGAGATGCAATTGGTCTCTTAATTCCTGTGAGGAGGAGTTCAAAAATGGATATAAATCTTGAAGCATTATATTAATTATAAGTGGGAACTTTTTCAGGTGAAGTAGCTGGTTATTTATTCTCAAGTTGGGTTTTTTGTGAATGGGTTGTAGTATCATCATGGTTTGGAGAAGATTTACTGATTTAAAAAGATTTTGTGTTAATGTTATGGATTTTTTAAAGGATTCCAATAGGTTATATGCTTTGATGTTTTTACTACTTAAAAAGGGTATTGATTTAGGATTTATATTGAAGCTTTCAAGATGTTTAAAACCTGATTTTACCCAATGTGGTGCCCAACAATTATCTAGTTTATTAAAATTTGCATTCTTAAAATTCTATTGGCGTTTATGATTGAGTAATAATTTTCAAAATTTGGTAGGTCTAATCCAGCTTTGTTTTTCAGAGTCATCAGTTTATCATATGAAATTCTACTTTTTTTTGGTTCCCATATAAATTTAGCTAGTTCAGTATATATTTGCTTAAAAATTTTCTTGGGTATCAATAGTTGGGAGGACATAAAGATGTATAGAAATCTGGGCAAGATATTCATCTTGATAATCAAGACTTTAGCTAGATGTGGTAGTTTCAGATTTTCCCATCTCTTTAAATGAAGTAGGATGCGGTCCCATTTTTGTTTGATATTATTGCGGTAGAAATTTTTGTTATCTGTAGAAAATGTAATTCCTAGATATTTCATCTTTTCTTCAGATTTTATTTGACCTATCAGTGGTAGCAGTGAAAAAGGTTTCGGAGTTTTTAAAGGGAAAATATTAGTTTTTTTAAGATTTATTTTATAGTTTGAAACTAAGGTGAAATCTTCCATAGCAGATAATATTTTGTTGGTGTCTGTTATTGGTGTTGTACAATATATGTTGAGATCATCAGCAAAGGCTGACAAGGAGATTTTTGTATTATATACTATTGGTGCATTATGATATACATTTTGTTTGATATTTAAAAGTATGGGTTCTAAATATACGTTAAACAATAAAGGGGATAGTGGACATCCTTGTCGAGTGCCATTTCTGATTTGGATTCTATTAGACCATCTTTTGTTTATATATATATAGTGTTGTATAAGGATTGTTGTATAATATTTGTAGTGTTAAAATGAATTCTTGGGGTATATTAAAGTAGGGTAAGACTTGAAATAAAAATCTTGTGTTGACTCTATCGAAGGCCTTATGAGCATCTATAATTAGTGCGTATATATTTTGGTTTTTGATTAGCATAAGAAATTAAGGTATGTAGCATTAGTGCATTGTCACTGGTTTGCCTAGATGATAAGAAACCTGATTGTTCACTTGAGATAACTGTATCCATTATTTTTTTCAGTCTATTAGCCAGAATAGATGTTAAAATTTTGGTAACAATATTGAGCAATGATATGGGTCTATAACTATCTGGATTTTGTGGGTCTGTCTTTTCTTTGGGTATGAAAATAGTTTTGGATGCATTAAAGTGTATATCATTGATTCTATTATTTATTATATAGTTTAATACGTGAGATATTATTTGTGCAGTGATAAGGTAGAATGTTTTATAATACCCTGCTGTAAGGCCATCTGGGCTGGGAGATTTGTATGTTTTCAGTTTTTTGATTGTTGTTGTTATTTCATCAGTTGTTATTGGTTCTGTTACTTTTTTTCTTTGTTTCGCATCAGTTTTCGGGAAAGTGAGTTTTCGTAGGAAGTCTGCACTATTATCATTTGTCAGTATATGTTTTTGTTCTCCATAGATTTGAGAGTAGATAAATTCAAAAATTTTGATAATATCTTCTGTTTTCGTACAAGTCTTATTTTTATAGAGTAATTCTGGAATTTGTGAAGGTGTTTTAGATTGATTAATAATCCTTGCTAGTGCTTGTGGTGGTGTTTGTATATGGTTAACATATTTTGCAAGTGTTTTAGTTTCATAAAATGATAGATAATTGTTGTGAAGTAAAAAAAGGTCTTTCTGGGCTTTCAAAAGTTCTGTTTCCGTTTGCATGTTATCTTTTTTAAGTAGCTCTTTTTCTAGTGTTTTAATTTTAGTCTCTAGTTGTTTTTCTTCTCTGAGTTGAATTTTCTTATAATAAGAAGCTTTCTGGAGAAAGATACCTCTAATCTGAGCTTTAGTTGCTGCCCATTCAATATCAGGAAGGCATTTTTGCTTTGTTACCTTGTCCAAAGACATTTTGAGAGTGTTCTGAACTTCTTTAATTATATCTTTTTTATTTAATAGATTTGGGTTTAGAGACCAATTGTATCCTCAATATTGTGTGTTGTTTTTGGAAATATTAGTAATGTGTAGGGTAATTTTAGAATGATCAGACAAGTACCGAGTAAGTACGAAAACTGTAGGGTCAAGGTTAATTAATGTTTATGAAATTAGGAAAAAATCAATTCTTGACCACATTTCATGACAGCTGGAATAAAATGTGAAATTATTTGTGTTGTATGTATTATTATTATCATATTTGAAGGGATCATATAAATTAAAGTCATATTTAAGTTCACTTAGTGTTAAAACTGCTTGTTTGTTACATGATCTCTGTGAGCTTGATTTAGCCTTTATTGGGTTCTGATATGCATTCCAGTCACCTCCTATGATTATATAGTAATTATTGAATTGATTTAAGACAGGGTACAATGATACGAAAAAAGAGTGCTGGTTATTACAGGGTGCATAAATGTTGAGGAGTAGGATGGGTTTATCATAAGCTGGAATCGACAGGGTTGCATAACACCACCATCCTTCTTTATCTGTTTTTGTTTCTAAAATTTTATCTTTGTAGTGGTTCTTAATGATAATAGCTACTCCTGCACTGTTGGTTTTGCCTTCAGGGGCTATAAATTCTCTTATCCATTTTTTCGGTTTGATATCTGACCATTGCTCATTGGTTAAGTGTGTTTCTTGAATTAGTAAGAAGGTTGCCGTAGACTGTAGAGCTAAGTGAAGAAATAATTTCCTTTTCTTAATGTTCTGAAGCCCCTTAATGTTCCATGAGTCTATTTCCCACATTTATATCTTTTTTATTTTGTGTTAGTAATCTTGAAATTTGATGTAAGTATATTGGGATGTGTTTATTTCTTATCAAATAAATGTTATGAAAGCATTCTTTTATTCCCATCCCTTCCCTGTTCCTATCCACTAGTCTCCTGGACCAGGAATTTAGCAGGACCTGGCCAGTTTTGTTTTTTATATTTGTTTGTATTATTAGTACATGTAAACCTTAAATAACAATCTTTACAAAGTAAAAGAATCTTAACGGACCTGCATGTCCTACAACTACTTGTACAAAGCCTAACCCACCTATCACCTAACAAACACTACTATTATAATCCAAAACTCTTCATATAAGTTTTATAACAAGGTATCAAGTTTAAATAGTTTATTTTATCCAGGTTTGATTTTGCCTACTGGCAGGTAGCAACTCTTGAAGAAATTTACCTCTAATATTATTTGAAAGTTTCTTCATTCTCGATTATTGTCACCAGAATCGATCCTCTCTTCTGTTTTATTACCTTTGCCCTGAGATGATTAATTCATGAATGGCTTTATTAAAAAGATCTTGATGCTACATTTCTCGACAACAGTTTCAATATACGTCAGATGTTTTAGTTTACACCCTCTTATTCAGCTGAGCCCTAAAAAAGACAATTTAATTATATAACAATATACACCCCTGCAGCTACAATAATATACTTATCAGCTTTTAGGCCACCCTTGGAGATCACTGTGGAAGGTAAGATGAAGACAAAAAAGAGAATAAGTATTCCACTACCCTACATGTATTGTCTAATATAAAATAGAAGAGAGCATCTAGTTCCAGACGAACCTCTATGTTATACTTAATAACTTAAAATAGGCATCTTCTTTATCATTGAAGTTAGACAGATTAGTTTTGTTTTAATTCAAAAACAGATGTGTTTATGTAGTAAATGTATTCATGTGAATTGAGACTGACCCAAATTGTGTCATAGCACTAACCCAAATTGTATCATAGTTAGTGCATTTTAATTATCAGTGCAGTCCCCCCCCCCATTACCTACACATAAGGATTTTCATATATGTCATTTCCTATTATAAAATGAGTGAAATTATAGGTTAAAAACAACAGATTCACTTATTGTGATTAATGATTACAAGTTCCCTTTCCATATTCATAAATTTCCATTTTATGGCATATACTGAACATTTTTAGATTTAAATGGCAACATTCTATTTTCTATAATCAGCAAAGGTAAACTGAGTGATAATTGTCAATTTAATACTATTTGTTCAGAATGTGATTGTTACATTCTGTGACATTCCTAGTTCAGGATTCTATTGTTTCCTTTGAACAATTTTGTCAGTTTGATGTCATGTATAAAACATAAGTTATCTTGGTAACAGCCTAAGTATTATGTATGGTCAAGATGGGCTACAAAACTACAATTCAAGTTAAAGCAATTATATAACTTGTTATACACATTTAATTATATGAGAAAATCATTATGCTTCCCCTTGATGTTAAATGTAATTTATGACAAGTTAAAACAATAGTGTTATTATACACAAGCCCATGTTATTAAACTGAGTGTCTATTGTCAATTTAGTACTATTTGTTCAGAATAATTGTTATATTCTGTGACATTTCAAGTTCAGGCTTCTATTGTTTCTCGTGAACAACTTTGTCAGTTTGAGGTCATGTATAAACATTAGTTACTTTGGTAACTGCTTAAGTATTATATATAGTCAAGATGGGTTACAAAAACTACAATTCAGGTTAAAGGAATTACATGTCTTGTTATGCATATTTACTTATATAAGAAAATCATCATGCTTCCCCTTGATGTTCAATGTAGTGTATGTCATTTATGACAAGTTAAGACAGTGGTGTTATTATACGCAAGCCCATGTTATTAATTAAGACATTATTTCTGAATCAACATCCTTTTGCTAACAGAAAACAAAAACAAAGTAAGCCTGACTACTGTACACAAAACCTGAGTTCCTAAGACACACAGCTAAAATTCAAGATCTTATTTGAAACGCATTCCATTCTACTAATGAAAAACAAAACAAAAGAAGCTTGACTACTGCTCATACATCCTGAATTCTTAGTTCATTTGCACAGCTAAAATTCAAGATTGTCTATCTCTGAAATGCCATCCCTTCTGCTACAAAAAATAATTGACTATTGCTTACACATCCTGAGCTCTTAGCTCAGTGACACAAGTACATTTCAACAGGGAACTCAGAGTGTACCATTGTGATTCAGTCTACGGCTACTGCATTGTTCATTTAAGACTTATAGTGTATTGCTGTTCTACTGTCTGATAATAGTAGTGAGAGTATAGTGTCTTATCACAGAACCCATGCTTAGAACCTTACACAATATTTATTATATTACTGGGTGGCTTTTTTCTTCTTTAGGTAATTGGTTACACTCTTTCTGCTGCTCTCTCAGCTGAACATAGTTTGTTCCACTCATCACTGCAAACTTTCCTGCACTCAGTTTGTTTGCTGTGAAACTGTACCTTTCTGAAGAAAGCTTACCTGTAGATTCATAGTATTTTGTAGTACTTCACTTCCTCAAACAGCTGTACTTTTACTGCATTTTGGACTGACATATTCCTTGGGCTTCCAGAGTACTTGTTATGCTGTCACTGTCTTAAATATACCACATCCTTACTCTCTTCCGAGTTATCACCTTACAATTTACCAGACATCACTCAGTCTTGTACGGTTTTCTCTGACTATGTGCTCCACTTCTAAGCATTCAATTTACCCCAATTCACCAGTAATTGCTTCTAGTGTATAAATATATATATATATATATATATATATATATATATATATATATATATATATATATATATATATATATATATATATATATATATATATATATATATATATGGTTCTAGGTTATAACATCGACAGCTACTTTCACCGACAACAGAAACATCGACACCACATAATCGACAAACCATAACCACGACACCTCACATGCCCGACAAACAAGTAACCAACAGTCCACAAACACGAAACCCCATACACTGCACACACCACAATAACAACAATCAACTAACAAAACACATCCCCTATCCAAAAACCACACACAGAACACAAGCACACCAAAATCCTCACAAACCCACACTAAACCTCACACACACAACTATGTACAACCCTAACCCAAACCCTTACCCTAAGGTCCATCACTATCGCACACTCAGCTAACCCACGCCCTAACCCTAACTCACTTAACCCGCCCCTAACCCAAAAATACTACTACCGCACACTTACCTAACCCGCGCCCTAACCCTAACTCACTTAACCCGCCCCTAACCCAAAAAATACCACTACCGCACACTTACCTAACCCGCGCCCTAACCCTAACTCACTTAACCCACCCCTATCCCCACAGACTGTCACTATCCACACTTACCTTACTCGCACCCTAACGTCCGTCACCACCGCATACTCACACAGCCTTCTTTCCAAGTCACTATCCCTGGCGTCGGCGTTTTCATCCGTAGCGTCGGTCTTCCGAGTGTCGATCATCTGGCACCCGCTAATCCGTTGTTGGTGATGTCGGCTGTCGATCTTCTAACCTAGACCCATATATATATATATTTATATATAAAGCATTCAAATGACTAAATCCTCATATCTATCACACTAAAATAAAACTAACTGCTACAGTTAAACAAAAACAAGCTTTCCAAACATATCCATATTTTCTCTTTTACCTCTCTGTGGTGATGTTCATCCCAATCATGGCCCCTCCCATACTGAGTCTTCAGTAGCCTCAAAAAAATCATCCCAAGCCAAAACCCCCTCCCACTCTGCCCAACCATCTCCTTCAAAAACAGTGACCACACCACCATCACCAAAGCAATCAAAACGTAATCCACCTTTCTCAAACTCACCCAAACAACTTAAATTAATTTCTTTAAATATTTGTAGCATATATAATTATATTTTAGAACTTCATGATTGGATATCCCATGACACAACAGATAATCTTGTCATAACTGAAGCATAGCTAAAACCCCATATACTTGACTCTGATGATTATAATCTCATCAGGGCTGACAGAAGTAAAAAAAAGTGGTATAGTAGCTTTACTATATACTCACTCGCTTAAAATCCTACACTATAATGTAACTATTATCAATTGCTATGACAGTGAACTCCTCAGCTCCCATCTTAAACAAAAAATCATAAGCAATGATGTATTATATTAGTCTTTATTCCCCAGGTAATAATCCCTTGAAAACATCCTAAACTGGATCTTACATACAATTAGTAATTAAAAGATAATTCTAAATGACATTAATTTCATTTCACAGACTATCTCCACAAAATATACATCAACTGGTCTACATCTATTTGGATTGAATCAACTCATTTCCTTTCCCACTCAGTATAATTATCCCAAAAACAGTGTCTCAATTCTCAGCTGTATATCAGTGTCTGATTTTATTGATTATGTCTCTGATCTCCCCAGTGATCACCTCCCCGTATATGCAAACAGACTCAGTACCAATCATGTCAAACAACACTTACTTAGAACTTCCCGTTACATCACACATTTTAGCCCTAATACATTTAACAGAATTCTAAGTTCCTTTAACTGGTCTATCCTGAAAAAAAATATTCCAGTCAATGAAGCTGTGCACAAATTTAACAAATTTTCCTGAAAACTCTCAATAGTCTGGCTCTGACTAGAAGAAAATGAATAAAGAATAACCATACTCCTTGGTTATCCACTTAAAGCAGGCATCTAATGTATGAAAGAGATAAGGCTTGAAAAGACTGATTAAGATATACATCTCCCCAAAACCTACAACAGTTTAAAGAACTATGTAGTTATACTAAAAGACAGATTACCACAGACAAAAAATATATTTCTGTAATCCCTTACTAAATCAGTCTTCCAACACTAAAAAATCTGGTCATCTATTAATAATATTCCCCACCTAGGAATATATGGCACTCCTAATCCTGCCTTTAATAATCTTTCTGAAATAGCTGCTCAGTTTAACACACATTTTATAGAAAGCATTTAAGGTCTTATAAAAGAATTTCCTCTCAACAATCCTGAGATGCCCTCTCCTCAGACAGCAAACACTCTCTATTTCACCCCAAAACCTGTTCCAACCTAATTCCTTGCAAACTCTCAGGACTACAGACAACCTGACCAAGACAAGTACATACATTCCACCTATTACCAATGAATGAATGAATTATTAACATAGAATGCTTTGAAAAATGTTGTGAAAGGGATATCAGGAATGTTTTATTGAAACAGTGTAAAAAAATGTTATAATTTGACTAAATCAGAAAAAAACAGCACTTTTGAATTTATCCAGGGACAATTAGTCAGATAAAGGGGATTCTGTGGTTATCATGGGAATTGATATGTGTACCAGTAACATGTTACATTTATTGAGTGATGTTACATTTTATAGGAAAGCTAGCAGAGAAAAAATTGATACACAGAGATATTTATACTTTTATCAGTCATTTATTTGATGAAAATTGCATAGATATTGAGTTAAAGAATTGTTACAGTTACATTTCCTAGATCAGCTGTGATATTTGGTATTCCCAAACCACATGAAGATGCGAAACACCCCACCGCCACCCCCTTGAGACCAATAGTATCTGCAAGTGACTCAAAAACAGAACCCTTGGCCATGTTTGTAAAAAAAAAAAAAAAAAAACAAATTGAAACCAGTTGTCAAAATGTTGAGTCTTTTGTTTTAAATTTCACTGACTGTATTATTAAACTTAAAGAATTTTGTTTTTTAAAGCTGAGTATTGTCTTGTCACTTCAGCCATATATAGTCTGTATAGAGTTATATCTACTGACTTAGGTCTAATATGGTTTAAGGAATATTTAGTGGAACTAGATGTACAGCAAGATAACTAGAGTTTGTATGTTCTTTTTTTGAAATTAGTGTTAAAACACATTTATTTTATATCTGGGAAACAATACTTCCAACAGATTCCAGGACTAGCTATGGGAGCAGAAATGGTACCTAGCTATGTCAACAATGTTTAGGACATTGGGAAAATTTGTTTATTTATGACAGCTTTTTTTCCATTTACTAAAAAATGTTTACGTTTTATTGATGATATTTTGATGGTATAATCAGGTAATACTGAGTTTTTAAAAATGTTTAGTGATTATATGAACAAGAACACCAATTTCTTAAGATTTACCATGACTTATAGTAAAGTTAGTGTCATTTTTTTGGATATTAAGTTGAGTAAACAGTTACAGAATAAGAAAATTATTACATCCTTCACCAAGAAAGATGTGTCAAGTAACAGTCTTTTACATTTCAAAAATATGCATCCCAGTAGCTTAACATTAATGCAGTAAAAGGTCAAATGATAAGAGTAAGTAGACTTTCCAGTATGGAAGATGAATTCTTACAGGAACTGGATATTGTAAATGCTAGGTTCAAATAAAAGGGACACCCCACTCTCTTACTGAACACTGTAGCAAAGGAAGTAATTTCCCATAGGTCTAATTTATACAACCCTATTACAGAATGTGGACCAGATCATAAAAAAGTTCCTAAAAAGGACATTTCCAGTTTGATAAGAGTTTATTTTTAGCTTATACTCTTAATATACACAGCCACAAAGAACTTTACTAGTAATAATTGGTGGATTTTGGAAGAGGATCTATTAGTAAATGATATAGGTGATAAACCCACATTTGTGAAAAAAGAACAAGGTATTCAAAACATTCTAGATAACAATTCTGAAGTTCGAAGGAATGATATCATTCAAGTCAAGGGTATGTTTTCTTGCAATAAATGCAATTGCTGTAAATTTATATCTAAATCTCCTTCCTTTTTTATCTCAATACTGGAATCAGTTATTGTACTCCAAAATACTGTAACTGTGAGATCAACAATGTGGTATATGTAGTTGAATGTCTGACAATTCAATATGTGTACACTGGTCACATTATCAGAAAAATTAAAATTTAGAGTTTACGAACACAGTCATGTCAGCAAGAAGAAAAATAATATGAATGCATTTTATAAACTTTCAGTTAAGTGGAAACAATTTTAAAAAGATTTTTTTTAATGTAACAGATATTATTAAACCCAAAATTAGGAGGAATGAGAGAATTTACTGGATTCCAAGGAGTATAAATGGCAAATTAAAATGGGTGCCACTCATAAAGCTGGGTTCAATGATCACATTAAGTTTAATTGCATGCTAAAAGAACAACAAACTGAGTAAGAAATTAAGTATAAGGCACTTAAGTTACTACAATTTTTAACATATTTTAAAGTGTATGTTTTACAAGTACATATTTTTGTTTACATGTGTGCTTATGTTGTGGTTATGAATAACTTTTGATTAATTATAAATTGGTCACACTAATTGGTTAACAGATGATGGCATAATATTGTTGATAGTACATTTAAATTGAATTTGTAAATTTGCAGAGTCTGATGAAGTCTAAGTTGGGTTAAAGCACTTACTCTGTTTTTTATTTACTACAATAAAGTTCATTTTTGAGAGTATGTTGGTATTTTGTGTTACTTTTGTTTTATTTATTCTTTTTAGTTCTGAGCCATTACCTGTCCATTTGTTTTATTTTCCATACAAACTCTGCCAACATAATTCTAGTTACCACTTAAGTCTTACCCTGTCGCCTATATGGGGCCCTATCATGACCAACCTATAAGCCTCACTTAGTTCTAAACTTGAACAGTGCTATAACAACGTTGGTTCGCTTGCAACAAACCTTACAAGACTCACCACTGTTTAACACAAAAACACTTAACTGGTTTGAGCTTATTCACCACCTATCTTATACTCAGCTCATCTTAACCGATGAAAATCATCCATACCCCATCTGCCTATCCAGCATTTAGACCCCTCCTGCAATCAAATACTATTTTCCAAATTGTTCCCTTTTGTCACATAATAAACAATTGCTTACCAACTACAAACTACAAATGGCTGTTGGGGTCAGTTTCTATTTCAATAGTGTAGCTAGAACTTGGAAGAAAATTCCTATATCAGTCAGGTCTATTACACACAATCATCTTTTCAAACCATTACTAAAAGACTTCCTCTCATCCTCCTGACTTTGTTCCTGCTCTTCATCTGTGACACAGCTCTCTAATACCCTGCTTCACCTTTCATATACCTCCCTTTAGGGGTTGGCAAAATAGTAAAGATGTTTATGTCATAGAAAAAACATGCAAGGTTTGATTCTTAGACTTGTGCCACAGCATGTGTGTTAAGTACTGAGTTGTCTAGTTTGCATACTTAAATTAGGGTTATAATCTCACTGCAGTTAACTAGTGATGGTGTATCTGTGTGTCTGTCTAGTCAGAAGAGCATAATTGTGTATCCTGAGTTCATTACTACAGTCATATGAATTACTAATGCTTTTGCAGGAGGCTGGCATAATGGTTAAGGTGTTTACCTTGCAGACACAAGGTGCAGGGTTTGATTCTCATATGGGGTAATTGGCTAGGCTTAAATTGATCCACAAGGGTAGTTAGTCTAATGCTAGTCTATGAACTTAACCTGCTTATCCACATCTAGTACCTCACTTTATTATACTTCTTAAACTATTATACATACTTCTAACTCGCACAACCAAATTTCTGTTTCATCATTACTTCACTATTAACATGCAAACACTTATATCTCCTCTAATACCTCACTCTATTACATTTCTTAAATTATGCAACCTATTTGATACACCACTCTACTATCTAACCAACACACTGGAAGATAACACACAGGACACAGTAGAGTGATAATAAAATAGCATTTTACTCAAACATTTAGTGCTATCGTCCCCGGTACTATGGACTTCATCAGAATACAGTTCACATAATGAACTTGGTTTAAATACACTACAACCCCTCCCATTTTTTATTAATCAATTAAAAATTAATTAAAATAATTAAAACACATGCCTCAAAATGGGGTCTATATTAGAACATCGAAGTTTTAAAACTTCGAATGTTCTAATATTGACCCTAAAACAGCAAATGCTGAAAATAGCGAAGCTACAGAACACTGAATTTTTTCCTAGGGAAAGAATTTGGTTGGCCATTTCTGTGGCTTCGCTATTTTCAGCACTGTGGTGGAAAGTTTCGGGTCGAGTTTAGGTAAGTGTGTGATTGTGCGGACATTAGGGTTAGGGCACGGGTTAGGTGACTTAGGGTACGGGTGAGGTGAGTGTGCAATAGTGACAGTCATTAGGGTTAGAGCGGGGTAGGTGAGTTCGGGTTAGGGTGTGGGTTGGGTGAGTGTGCGATAGTGATGCACCTTAGGGTTAGGGTTCGGGTTAAGGTAAGTGGATACATAGTAGTGTATTTTTAGTTTAGGGTAGATGTAGGATTTTAAGTATATGTGTGTGGATTGCTGTTTTTTTGGTGTGCTTGTGTTGTGTGTGTGTGTGTGTTTCTCAGAACAGCAAATTTTTTTCCAGGGAAAAAATTTGCTGTTCCGGGTGTTCAGATTTTAAGCTGTCACTTAAAAGGGGTCAATGAATTAGCGTTGCTTTTCTAAGCATTCGCTAATTTAATATAGACCCCTCAAAATGCACTTTGTGCTAAAAATTATTGTGAATTAAAAGTTAAGAACCTCATAAATATAAAAATTATGATAGAATACTGATGAAACAATATTCTACATTAGACAGCTTCTACATTAGAATTCAGGTTTGTCCTCATATTAGTGTACCATTAGACATACTGACTTTAGGTATTACTAAATGAGTTTGTTTTTACAGTACACTACCTGAAGGGTGTTCTTAAGTCTTAAACATTGATGTAAAAGCTGCACTAATTTAAATCAGATGCCCCACATGATTGGTCATTTAATGTAGTATTTTTAATGCTTGAGTCTTTACTTTTCTTAACGCTCCCACATATTTGCTACATCCAAAGGCCTTGCATTAAGTAAGAGAAATCAACTTCCCTGCAATGTCCACCTAAGGTTATGGTTTCAGGTCTATGATTAAAAACATTGGGAGTGCTGTAACAATTGTAAATGTTTTGGCAGATAGCATTCATACAGGAATAATTGTATATGCTTATTTAACCATGCTATGTTTTTACAATACTTATGTTCATTAAGCACATAGAGGCTTACATATATAGTTACTATCTGCATTATTTAGTTATATATATGCGCTGTTAATAAAAAATGTGAACTGCATTATTAATGTAAGCTATAGTTAAGCTATAGTTATAGTTATTGCTCTATAGTGTGCTAATGATAGCTTTACAGCTATCATTGTTACCTAACTGGATATATACTTTGTAGCTTCCTATAATCTTGTTCCTAGCCTAGTTAGAATAATAAGATTTGACCAGAATTTTGCTGACTTACTTTTGATAAGGACTTGCTATAATACTGATTAGAAGACTTGTAAGGAGTGATGCATCTTTCTAGACAACTTGAGAATCTGATAGCCTGAACTACATTTTTGTACAGTTCTACGTGATTATATGCTTGTAATATTCTGTTTAATTACAATGCCTTTGATACTAAACTAAGTATCTTGTTTCTCCTTTTTGTCTCTCTCTCTTTTCCTCCTAAAACAATCCCAGCTCTCCAATCTGTGTACATTGCTCTAGGACACAGAAACTAACAACCTGAAGAACAAGGACCCTGTCCAAAATCCCTTCAGTCTCCACAGTTGAGCAACCTATCCCTGTACTTTCTCTGTAAAGGGAGCATGAAAGTATGTGTCTAAACTATCACGGCCAGTATAGCCTATAACTTATTATTAGATCTAGGTGTCTATAAAGCGCTAGCCAGGAAAACCAGCAGTTTTACTCCCACCCCACTCTGTAACCAATCTAATCTACTTTTTCCACCATTTAAAGACATTCAGAACCACTACTCCTTTTCTTGCATTAGGAACCTAAACTCCCTCCTTTTTTACCCTGCTTACAATAAATTAATTTGGGCCACCAGGTGGCAGACTTGTCCCTTCCAGGCCTTGAAGCCTTATCCTGACCTGTACTACACCTTTGTTATATACTGTTTATCCACAGACTTGCTATTAAACTGTAGCCTGTAACATCTATTTATTTTTATGGTTAGCTCTCACACACCCTCCAAATAGCTTTATTATCTACTCTTTTAACTTTATTCCAGTATTTAGGGTAACCTACCTATTGTAATCCCTGCTTCATTTGATTGCTCATTTCAGCTCCTTACATCTCTTGTCTCTACCCGCTCCGTTCACCCTGAAGGCTCACTCCGCTCCCCTACCCTACCCCCATTTCCCACATACCCCTACTGCTCCTAAGCTTATACATCCTCACCACATCCTCTTCCTCTCCAATCCAGTCACAATAGTCATCTTGTTACATTCTACATGCACCTCTCTCTAATCACCCCTAGTATAACTCCTCCCCTTTAAAGAACACCAGTAAGCTTATTAGTCACTATGCAAACATGACCTTTACAAATCCAACTAAAGCTCCTAATCATTGTCTTTCTCCTACTTTCTCTAACAGCAGCCTACCTGCTAACCTCATATGAACAGTCAATATATTTACAGCTGAACTTCCCTAATGCACAAACAAGTACTATACCTCTATTTAACTCCCCAGAGCACATACATATAACATCTTTACCTAGATATTTACCTGGTAAATATCACAGACTGACCCATATCAAATACAACTATCTAAAACCTAAAAAAACCTCTTCACCATTACTTTAACCTCAACAATCCCCTAAACGAACTATTACACCTCTCCTTACTAAATGGGGACATTCATCCTAACCCAGGACTAGGGCATAAAACTAGCACAGAACCACAAATTCATGTTCCCTCTACCCCAAATATCCCATCTAAATCTCCCAACTCACTCTATATAGCTCACCTCAATATTCACAGCATAAATAATAAAATTGCCCACCTCCATGCTCTCCTGAATGTTCATTCCTTTGATATACTTTGCTTAACAGAAACATGGCTAAAACCCACTACACAAGATGTTGAAATTATTCCATCTGGGTACAACATCTTGAGACAAGACCACAAAGTAAAAAAAAGGAGGGGGTGTTGCTATCCTCTGTAAAGAAGGGCTACAAATATCTATACTAGATCTTGGTTCCTCTTCTGAAAATGCAGAAATCATTAGCACCAAACTTCAACTTAATCCCAGTAAATCCCTAAATATAATATGTATCTACTTGCCGCCTGGTAACAACATCACAACTCTGGAAGGTATCCTTGCTGAACTCTCCACAAAAATTCCCCAAGAGACAAAAATTATTGGAGACTTTAATATAGACTGGAATGACTGCTCTACTGAATCACCAACCTCCCATATTAGCCTTAATGGCTTCTCACAAACAATTAACTCCCCAACCAGAAATAATAAACCCAATAACAAAGAATCCATCCTAGACTGGATTCTAATAAATAATCATCAGCAACTCTATAATGTAGGGACCCTCCCTGACGATGTAAGTGACCATTCTCTCACTTACATAATCAGGCAAAGATCAAGCTCACACAACCCAACCATATATAAAACAATAAGAAGCAACAGAAACTTTAACCCCAGTAACTTCCAAGCTGAACTAAAATAATGTGATTGGTCACCTATAAAATACCTGCCACTTGACGAAGCAACAAACTACTTTTACTCAAAATTCTTAACAATCCTTAAACACCATGCACCAAAGCGTTCCACCAAAATTAAATCTAAAACTGCCCCATGGCTTACAAAGAAAACCAGGCTGAAAATTCAACTGAGAAATAAAATTTGGACACTATGGAGAACAACTAAAAACCCCATAGAACAAAAAAAATCAGGCAATAAATGAAATGAGACTAAGAAAGCTATACTCGAAGATAAAAAAAAACTTTTACTTCCACCATCAACAGAACAACCAAAATAATACACGAAAGTCCTGGGCTAGCATAAACAGACTACTTCAACCAGGCCAATCCGCAACACCACCCCTATAGGATCAAATTCCGACAATCCAATGCAAACTGCTAATGCTTTTAAAACCTTCTTCACTGAGACCATCCAAACACTTGCTAATCAACTAACAGCTGATAGCTCTGCCCTTCCAAACAATGCTACTAACTCTCTCCCAACTCTAAACCTGCAACCTGTCCCAACTTCCCTAATCTGCAACCTCTTAAATAAACTAAAACCTCCTACTCTCTCAGCTGACCAGCTACCTGCTGAATACCTGCAAAAGGTAGCCAAAGTCATAGCTTATCCTGTATCATTGCTGATAAATAGAACCATACAAGAAAGCACTATTCCCACCATCTGGAAAATCTCCTACATTATCCCCCTACACAAGGGTGGAAACTCCAGAGAATATTCTATCGTTTCATAGCACTACTTTCCCCATTGGCTAAAATAATGGAAATGTGCATCCACGGGCAGTTACTAGACCACCTACTCCAGAAAAATTTACTGGCCAAATCTTAACATGGCTTCAGGCCTATCCGTAGTACAACAACTGCACTCCTATCCTTCACTGACAGCATCAATAAAAACTGTAATAACAATCTTCTCTCTTCAGCACATTTCATCGACCTTTTGAAAGCATTCGACATGGTCAACCACCACTTACTTCTCAATATTCGAAAATCCTTCTCTCTGGACACAAATACTATAAAATGGTTCCAGTCCTACCTTGATAATAGACAGCAGGCAGTACTGCGGGACAACAACATCTCTTCCCATCTCCCAGTTACCCTAGCTGTTCCTCAGGGCTCTATATTGGGCCCCGTCCTTTTCTCAATATTTATCAATGACCTCAACCTAGCTGTTCCTTTAACTAACTGTGCACAATATGCAGATGACTCGACAATAATCTGCTCAGCTAAATCTCAATCCCAACTGCCGTCTCTAACTCAATGTTCAATAAAACAGAAAATTGGTTTCTACAATGCTGCTTCCTCTTGAACCCCAAAAAAAACAAACAAACTCCTCCTCTTCACTCTTAGCCGTAAATCACTCCCAATTAACTTTTCAGTCTTATCCAATAATGGTAAACTCATATCTCCCGATCCAACAACTAAACTTCTAGGGGTAGCCATTGATAACAACCTGAACTTTGAAACCCATATCAACAATACCATAAAAACTGTCAACAGGAAACTAGGCTCCCTCTATAGGATAAAACCCTTTCTCTCCCCACTAGCCAGAACCACTATTTCCTATTCCCACCTTATCTCCACACTTCTCTATGCTTCTTCCATACATACTAACTTGTCAAAAAATAACCTTAACAAGCTAGCCAACACTTACAATAGCATTGCCAGATTTGCTACTGCTTCCTCCTTTACACCATCGCTGCCATAACTTGAAACAATTAGGCTGGTTAGAGCTTCAGAATCAGACTCAGTTTAAACAAATCACCATTGCACACAAACCCTTTTCCAACCTACCAATACCCAATACTTGCTAGTCTCATTACCCAATATAAAAACCTTTCAACTTTACGCTCATCTAATAAACTACTAGTATCAACATGTAAATCTAATAACATGGCAGGAGATGCTCTGTTCTCAAATGCAGTTGGAAAGTATTGGAACCAACTCCTCCATGAACTTACATCACTGTCTTCATTTACACTTTTTAAACACAATCTGAAACTCTATCTTAAAACCCATTTGGTTATGTCCCTGTACAAATCCAGACTAATCTCATACATACTATATCCCAAATACCCTCTCTTAAGACCTAATTCCTGCTCTATCTGTGCTTTTTAGATCAAGGCCTATCCTTGGCAAAAACATATCTTATCCTAATAGAGATAATTTAAAATACCTAGTTAAATTATTCTGCATGTAATTTGAAAGCATCATACCTAAGGCACTCAACAAGTATTGTTTAAACTGTGAGCATTGCTGAACTGTTGAAATTTGAAGTATGTATTGGTTTAACAATTACTTTCTAGTTAATAATGAAGTCTTGTACACAAAGTCTAAAATATCTTATCTAATGCTTGTAATGTTTTTTGTATAAACTGTGAAGATTCCTGAACTGTTTAAAATTTGTAGTATTTAACTGTATAACAACTAGTACCTGTATGTTAGTAGTCTAGTAATCTCTTGGAGCTTATCTCCCCGGGACTCTACTGAAAATGGACATAAATCCAATTAGACTATCCTGGTCAACAAATGTAAAATAAAATAAATAAAATAAATAATTAATAAAACTAAATTGTGAAGTTAGACTAAAAAATGAAGACATATACTGTCTAATGGCAACCTAACACTTAAAAAAAAAAAAAAAAAAAATATATATATATATATATATATATATATATATATATATGTATAAAAATATATATATATATAAAATAGAGAGACAGAGAGAAATTTAATGCAATAAAATGGTTTACAATGACATGAATAAACATTACTGTTGTACCAAGATAATGTAAACTTTGAGATTACAGAAAAAGCAGCTTTTAATTTTAATAAGCAGCTGATTGATACTCACTGAGACCAGGACTTGTAGTGGCATTTGTTTTTAACTGCCATTTTAGTTCTTGAAATTCTAAAAAAAAATCTTCCTTCCATACTTCTCTCTATCCTAAAGCTACATGATCAATCACAGTAAAATTGAGTGAGTGAGTGTGATTATCCTTGAGATGTTTATACAAAGCATTATATTCATCTTTCCTTTGGATCCCATATAAATGTTGATACATTCTGGTTCTAAAGCTCTTAACAGTTTTTCCTATATATAATGCATTTAAAGTCTGGCAAAGGGCTAAAGATAACACCCTCTTGCCCCCACAATAGTATTTACAGTTAATAATTATTGCCCCATAATTTACTAAGACAACTTCAGATCTCTCCAAAATATATACACATTGTGAACAATGTCCACATCCAGTCATTTTTCCATTATTATGAATAAACTTACCATGCTCAAGTAGCATCTTAAAACATTTATCTATGTTGTACACTATAATAGGGGCTTATCCAACAGATAAAGTGCCTTGTGCAAGTTCAAATATGCTCCAATTTTTTTTAATAAAATTGATCGAATATCATAAAATTGTGTGTTGAAAGATAAAATACATGCTTTTTTTGTATATACAGGCTCCTGTCTATTTATTGCTTTAACTGAACCCATTGATTTTCTATCATTAAAAGTTTCCAACAGGGGTTTGAAATAACCATTGGTTCTCTTTGCCAAAACTTCACTGAATACATCTGACAAATACAGATCAGGGTAAACTCTCCTGTCTAACATGGTTTTCAATTTATCACTTTCAGTCTGAAATTCACTATCATTCAATACCATGTGGGCAAGTCTAACACATTGCCCCTTGACTAATGTTTTCTTCTGATGGATAGGGTGCCAGCTATCAAAACCTCACCAAGACTGTTACTTTTTTTGTGTGACCAGAAGAGAACATGGAAGCAAGGTAAAAAGCATGCCAAAGTTCAATGCTATATATTTCATCACATTCCCTATACTCGATTTGTCTTCAAACAATGAGACTGACATAGAAGTCTTCCATCAATAGCTCCTAAGACTATGAGCAATAGTTTACTGAGCGCAGATATACTGACAGAAAAAGGATATGGTTCATATTGCAAAGTGGGTGGAAAGGATAAAGCTGGAAAATAATTTCCTTCAAATATATTAGCAATTTCCTTGTGGTCAGAGAAAGAGGTACCGTTACAGATAAATTCAATAAAAAGTATTAGTTATTTTTTATTTGACAATTAAAGTGAAGTGGGCCTTATTGTTGTCTTCTGAGTTAGTTGTAAAACTAAGTTTATTGGGAAACAGAGAAAAGAGCCCTGTTAAACAATGTTTTGCATTATTAAATACATTTGCAAGTGAACTCATTCAGGGTCACTGTGTTTCCTGACAAATGCATGTTATATGTCACCAGTATGCATTTTTTTTGTAGTCAAACTTTTCACCATATCATTGTCACAGTGACACACAAGACTCAGATGACATAAGCAAAAGAGTAAGTATAAGTAGCAATTTAAACATAAATTCTTCTTAATATGAATTTTTTGTCACACTTTGGGCATACTTGGAATCCTTTTATTAACATACTTGAAATCAAAGTCTAAGTATATCTTTAATGAGTTTTCCTCATTGAAAAACAATAATAATGCGAAAAGAAAGGTTATGTAATCAGGAGATACTTCAAATAAACTGCTTTTATGTAAATATTATAATATAAAGTTTTATTACTCTTCTGACAAAATATAAAGACAGAGACATTAGTACATTTAGTTGTATACTGAAGTGGAACCCACGTCTCCTTTGAGAATTCTGACAGCTGCTGTCATTCTCATTTGAATTTTTAATCAGCTACTTTAACCTTCTTAGAAATAAGTCCTTTCTCTGCTTCATACTTCTAGTGCTCTATAAAAAACATTTTTCAATAGAATTACAACATATACATGTGAATGGTTTGAAAAAATATATAACATTTTGATAAAATATAGCAATAGCTAATACCTGATAACTAGATAAAGCTTGTTTAACATTAATTGCAGTATACACACTGTGCTAACCATTCACATTCATACTATAATAACACTTCATATACATATCTTTTTACATGAAATAAATAACAATACATTTCAATATAGAAGCTGGAGAGAGGTTTTCAAACAAAACTTGGTAGACATGCACTGAACAAAAAATCAACATGACACTGATCAGATGATAGACTGCCACTGTCAAAGGGAGGATTCTTAAATTAAAATTAAACTTAAAAAAAGTGTGTCAAAGTGTATCACACATCACATACTGTATTCCACAAACCACACACCACATGCCAAGCCCCCCCCACACACACACACTCTCTCCCATACTCACATCCCTTCTAATTGTCTGCTTTAACTGTATTGCTATTCTGACACAAATTATGCCTCTCATTATTGTATTACTGCTTGTAGCTATTACTTCTCCATTCATAAGCTTTTTATTTCACTTGTAGGTATAAGGATAAACAAAACTAAAATGCTATAAGGTCTAAGAATGCTCAGGACTGATACACCAGTTAAGTGCTAGTTATATAATTAACATGTTATATAACACTAACTTTAAAGGACCATTTCCTACATAAAACTTCACAGCAATCCACATAATCTTAGAAATGCAATGTTTATTTATTTCACAGCAATCACGACAATCTCAGAGTTGCATTTATTTAGTTATTTGTGTGTAGTTAGTTGGTAAGTTGGTAGACCTTTTGTAGTGCATGGTGCGTGGTGATTACACTCCTATATTTGAAAAAAAAAGACAAATCAGTTTAGTGCTTCTATAACATTAGACTAACTCTTAACAAATATTAAGTACCCACTGCTTAACTTATTAAAGATGGGTCTCATGCCAGGCAGTTAAATCTACAAGCACTGACCAGCAAATGTCAGTGGCATAATAAAAAAAAAAACAGATCTGTTTCTACCTGTTGTCTGTCCAGTTAACTCATTCACTCCAACTGACCTCAGAAGTGGGCACTGTAACTTCCAATGGGCAGAGCCTAAGCCTTTTCACAGAATCCAATTATGCCTTCACATTTCAAACAAATGTTCATATCTCTGGAACCATAGGGATTATTAAAGAAGTATAAATTACAATCACTTCAGCACAAACTATTTGTATGGTGGCAGTATTCTTTAGAGTCTAGGTCGTAAACTGAATTTTATAAGTCACAGCAAACACAGTAACTATTACATTTGTAATATTTTGTAAACAACTTATAATATCTCAGCAACCACTCATGTTACACACATGCTGTCAGCAGCATTTTATTTATCTAGCTGAGAGTTCTCAAATGAAGCTAAGGAGTTCTGTCTTTATTACTTGATTATTGAGACATTTAGGAAAATGTGAACATTATATATATATATATATATATATATATATATATATATATATATATATATATATATATGTATATATATGTATGTATGTGTGTATATATATATATATATATATATATATATATATATATATATATAAAAATTAATATCATAAAAACAACAGTTAACA
This sequence comes from Protopterus annectens, assembly GCF_019279795.1. NCBI lineage: Eukaryota > Metazoa > Chordata > Ceratodontiformes > Protopteridae > Protopterus > Protopterus annectens. The sequence goes on along the minus strand of NC_056735.1, from coordinate 1,934,171,344 downwards.
TCTAATTACCTGCACTAGACAGAGGTCAAATACTAATGCAGTCAAGTTTGCTATTGTGTAACCTTTAAGATGACATCTTTTAAAACCTTGTACATAGCATGGTTTTGGAATTATTGATGCAAACATGAACAAGCAATATTTGACTCCTACAAGCATCTGTAGAAGTTAACTGCAGATGCCCCTCGAGGCATCAGTTGGATCTAATGAGTTAATCTATCCCTGACTAGTTCTTATAAACTTAGTATGTTGCTAGAATAACAAGATTTGTATTAGCTTGAATTTTCTGAAGGATCCATATTATGAAATTCAAATGTATGTCATTATTTAGTAACTTCAGTTGTCAGTGATTTGTCAGAAAACCACAGATTTTATAAGGAACAGCTCAAACATATGAGGCAAAAATATGGACATTCTATAAAAATCTGGGCAGTTGAGAAGCATAGGTTCATAGGTTCATAGGTAGGTACTAGGCTATCGGTACAAGGGCCTATGTAAGCCTAGCCAACAAGGTTCCCTGGCTTACGCCACCCAAGATAAGTTATTTTCCTGTGTCACTGTCGAGCAGAGACATGCCAAGGCAAATGCAAACCTCTTTAATGCTGAAATATAACAGACTTTCTGACAGCATTTATAGGTTCATAGGTAGGTACTAGGCTATTGGCCCTAGGGCCTATATAAGCCTAGACAAAAAATGTACCCTGGCTTTCGCCACCCAAGAAAATTATTTTCCTGTGCCCCTGTTGAGGAGAGCCACAGAAGTGATCCCTGGGGTGAATTTCCCATTTCCCATCCAATCATCAAGATTTTTCTTGAAGAGTGCTAATGAGGAGCTCTGTTTGACATAAATAGGTAGTCTGTTCTAGAGTATGGGAAGTCTCTGGGACAGGAATCTATCCCTCCAGCATGTCCTGTTTATTGTGGTGACAAGGTTTAGGTCCCTAGAGCATGTAGCTCAGAGGGATTGGGATTTCTTTAAGTGGAGCATGTCCAAAAGCTCTGGGTTTGACATAGCTTTGTATGTTAGGCAGAGATCGCCCCTGAGTAGGCGATATGCAATGGAGTAAAGCTGTAGTTTTTTGAGACGGTCTGTGTAGGGCATCTGTTTGAGGCCAGTAATCCTCTTTGTGAGGTATTTCTGTGGTCTTTCCAGTTGTTGTAGATGTCTTGTGAGGTATATACCAAAAGGGGCGTTGCACTCTATAATGGGTCTAATGAGTAGAGGGGAACAATGACCTCTTTTTTTTCTGGATGAGAATCCTTTTGTGATGAGATGAGCCATGCAGAAAGATTTCCTGACCACTGTGGCGATGTGATTATCAAAGGAGAGACTACTGTCCACCTGAATCCCAAGGTCTCTTATCATACTTTCGGCATTAAGTAGACTACCAGCTATGTGGCAGTTCATGGGTACAGAGTTTTTACCAAAGGGGATGACAATACACTTTTTGGCATTGAGCTTCAGGCCATGACTTTGACACCAGGTATCTGTCTCAGTGAGGCCCTTTTGTAGTTTGTCCACATCATTAGGAGTTTCGATTATGGCTCCTAGTTTGCATTTATTAAGCATTTTTTAAATATGAAAGCCAGCAAAAACCGTACTGCTTTCTTTTCCTGTAACTGCCAAGATTCACCTCTCGAGCTTTGCTTTCTGTTTGAATTTCTTGCCATCCATGTCTTGAGCACATAATAAGCAGTTTATTATTGGCAACCTGCTCATAATCTTCTGCATTTTAAGAACATGTCATTGTCATTCCTTATATTTACTTTAATATGTCATATTCATTTTGAACAAATACTAGTACAAAGAGGAGCATTTGAAATGCTAAAATGGTTTTAAGCTGTTTTTAGGATGATATTCAAGGCAACTTTCAGAGATAAGCTTAATAATGATATCATTTTATATTTTGTACCAGAGTTCCTTAAAATTACTTTTTTAACCTGTATCATTTTGGAAGATTATGGGGGGAGAGGGACCACTAATGTCCATTATCATTATGTCAGTAATATTAACTATATTATAATAGTATTTGTTTTAAGTATGACATCAAGAAAAGCATAAAAGCAAGATTTTTAATGAATGATTTATGTTTTAATATTTGTCATGCATAATTGCTATCCTTGCTAAGCTCTTTGTTGATGACTTGCCTGTATCCTTGTACATTATAACTAGTTGAATGGAATAATTTTCCCTTGTTATCTGACCATCTAGTTCCCTGAATTAATTTCTAGAGACTCAAGACATTTATTAAATGAGTTTCTATTGTGCATGTGTGTGTGTGTGTGTGTGTGTGTGTGTGTGTGTGTGTATGTGTGTGTGTGTGTGTGTGTGTTTTGTATTCAATACAACCTTGATTGCACAAACTTACTGACTGCCATTAATGAGTGGATGTGACACTACTCTGTCTCCTTCTACCCTCAGTTCATGACCCACACCCTGAATTAACAAGTTTATAATTGAACTGGCACAACCACAACCTCTGTCATCAACATCCATTCTTAAAACTATAAGTCTAAAGTATTCTGGCCAGTATAGAGAACCTTTCAAATCATCATCCAACACTGACATTATACCTTCCTGACTAGTCATATTTTCCCATCAGCCCAACCTAAATATATACTGGCTTGAACCTAAAGCTAATACCACCAACAGATACTTCTTAAACATTACATCAACATTACTCCGAAACTACCTGATCAACAATGGGCATGTACCTGCATGCAATTTCATTCTTTCTTGACCATATGCATTCTTTTTCACATCTAGTCCTATTCTCTTTTTCATATTTTCACAGAATTTATCTTAAATAAATCCTCCCCTTCAGAATTACTATCAGCAGCACACTGAACAAACAATATAAATAATGCAATTTATCATTCCTTTATACTCATTTTTACTGCAACGCCCTACTAAGTAACAACATACTACTCCACCATCATTACTTCATTAGTATTTACTCCTATATTACATAATTCATTTTTTCAAAAACATTTTTATTTTGTTTTCATTATAAACATACGTAAATTTACTTATAACAAATACAATAAAACAATAACAAAACAATTTACAATATTTACATTCATCCATGATAAATAATCATTTTATCCATGAGAAGTTATCAGTATTTGTTCAAAAGGTTTTCCAATTTTTGCCATACTATTTTGTATGAGTAATGTTATGATATCTATAACAAATGGTTTACGGTTCTTTTTTACAAACAAATTTTGCTAAATTAATAAAATTTTAAACATCAAATCTTGTTTACTTTTCCACTTCAAAATAAAAACTTTTCTGGCAATTGCAAGAATTGACCAGAGTAACTGAATCTGAGATTTAGGTATTACATTAGGTATAGGAACATTGAATAGGAATAGTGAGTTAGAAATATGACAGTTATCGGACCATAAAGCATTTGCAAAATATTTAAAGTCTTTCTAGTTTTGAACATTTCTACATTCAATGAACACGTGAACCCAGTTGGCCTCTAGTAATTCATCACATTTCCAACATTCACTTTCACTGTTTTTGAGTATAAGATTTATTTTATGTGGAGTATAGAAACTCCTATTCATAAATTTTCATGTATACAATCTCCAATATAATGAAGAAGATATACCATACGTAGAATTCAATAATAATTTTTTGGAATCATCAGATATTTATTCTCCATTAATCATTACATAGTAATTCCAAAAATCTGAGTTACACTTTAGAAAGTCTTCTCTTAGTATCTTATAGATAGGTGAGATACTTAATATTTGATTATCTGTCTTTTCAAGACACCTAATAAAAAGCTGAGTCAAACTAGGTATAAATTCAGTCTCTAGGCTGATTGATACTCTCATTTTGTTTTCTATAAACTGCTGTAATGAGCGTATAAACAACCAACTGTCTTGATTATTATCAAAACTATATAAAAGAGACTTTAGTGATTTAATACTATTATTTTCAGTAAAGCAATGGCAGAATATTGAGTTATGTTCCTTTACTTTTTGCATTGCCTTGATGCTATAGGGAATATAAGAAATAGAAATAGTTTAATGTTGTAATAACAATCAATTATATTTTTAAAGTTATTAAATATTTGATTAATGCCATAAAAAATGATCAAACTTCTTATTAAATAAACAAAATTAATGTAAAAGCCAATGGACTCTACTTACTCTACATTGTTCCTTAAACTGATTTTCTATATTTCTAACATCAGATATACAAATCTCATGTATTGTTTTCCAGCAATATATATATATATATATATATATATATATATATATATATATATATATATATATATATATATATATATATATATATATAGGTAGGTGTGATCCAATGTAATATTACATTAATTATAACTGATTTGGAATAAATATTTAAGCTAGGGAATGTTATCCCATTACTGTTCCAAGCTCTAATGTGACATTTATATGCAATCCTAGATTTTAAGGTGAACCATAAACATTTTAGTAGCATGGAATCTAACTTTTTAAATATGTTTTTAAGAGGGGGGTAGTATCAATGACTACATATAAAACAAAATTTAGGTAACAATATCATTTTAATTAAAGAGAGCCTATCCTCCATTGTGAAGACCATTTTATTCCATCATTTGATTACTTCACTAATGGTGGTTATTAAATTATTGTAGTTTAGTTTAACAGACTCTTTCCATGTACTCTTTATACTGACACCCAAATATTCTAGTACATCATTCTCCCAATTAAACAGGCTATTATCTCATGTTTTTGTTAATAGTTTTGTTAATTAGTAATGTTTTGGATTTATTATGATTAAATTTAAGTCATGAGATTCTTTCAAACTTCCTTAAGGTATTTATAACATCATGCAAAGAACCATAAATATCACCCAATGTTAACATATCATCAGCAAATAATTGTATCTTAGGACAATAGTCCTCAATAATTTAAATGCCTTTTATATTTTGCTTGTTTCTGATATATGTAGCAAAAGGCTCCATTGAAAGAGCAAACAATAAGGGTGACAAAGGACAACCTTGTCTAGTTACCTTGAAGATTTCTATTGTTGAGGATAGACATGATCCGCTTTTCACATAAGCTTGTGCCCCACTATAAATTTTCATTAATAAGTGACAAAATCTGAGGAGATTTCAAAACCAATCAGAATTCTATGTAGATATGACCAACTAATAGAATCTAAAGCCTTTTCTATGTCTAGGCTGATAATAGTTCATTTTTTGTATTTGCATGCTATGTCTATTAATGATAGCTCTTTTTTACGAAGAATGAACCCTGTCTGATCATTATGTATTAGATTAGGTAATATTTTCTTTATCCTATTAACTAACATCATCATGAAAATGTTATATTCAGTGTTTAGTAATGTAATTGGCCTATATGAATCACAAGATTTGGGGTCCTTATCTTGTTTTAATATGAGGGAGATAATTGAGTATTTCCGTGATGGGGATGTTATACATTTTTGCTTAACCATGGTAAAGGCACTCATTATTTTCTTTTTTATATATTCAGGAACAAATCTTATACAGTTCAGCAATTATTTCATCCATTCCTAGAGCTTTACTATCTTTTAACTTTTTATTTGCTTTTTCACTTCTGTTAGTGTTATTTGTTTATTTAATATGTTATTTTGTTGCATTATCTGTCTCCAAAAGTGTTGTGTTATTATTTATATATTTACAGTAGTTTTTGAACACTTGTAATATGCCCATTAAGTTAGATGTACTCTTAACTGAACCATCAATTTTGTATTTAATCTCATTAATAAGATATTAATTGTTTATTTTTTTGGGGGATCTTACCGCTATTTTATGCAGTTATTTGGGATATACAGCATAAGATTGCAATTTTAATTTTTCCAGGTTTATGGCTACCTTATGATTCAGAACATCTAAGTATTTTTGATTTAACTTAGTAATTTTGTTATGTGCTACTTTATTAGTTGGGTTTGCATTCATTTTTATCTTGTCTATTTTTTGTAAGTCTAAAAGTTCTTTGTCCCACTCTCTCCTTTTTTTTAAGCTAAAAAGATTTTATTCTACCATATATATAAACTTTAAAGGTGTCCCATGGTATAGTATCAGTCACTTCACCATTATCATTTGTTTCCATAAACATGTCTATTTCTTTAATTATCAATTCCATAAAGTCATTTAACTTAGTTATGTAAGAAGGAATTCTCTGTAGAAATCTTAAATCATCTGTATGTGTAGTTAATGTAAAGTTTATAGCATTATGGTCTGAAAGTGGACAAGTCATTATAGATAAATCACTTATTTTAGCGTATATATTATTTGATACAAAGATCTAATCAATGATTGTTTGTGTACCAAGCCAATATGAATAGTGAATATAGAATAAGGAATAATGTTCTCTTAAACCGTGTATATCTTTAAGTTTCATCTGGTTTGCAAAGTCATTTAACTTCTTGGCTTGAGATGTTAGTTTCATTTTACCATTTTTAGATGTATCATTGCCTGATAATAGGCAGTTAAAATCATCTGCTGCTATAATTTTCCATTTTGCATTTAAAGTAATCAGGTCCAGATATTTGTCAACATATTTAGTACTCAGTCCTGGTATCCAGTATGTATTAATCAAAGTATAATACTTCCTATTGATTTTCAAAATAACCATGCTTAGCATCCCATCTTTATCTGAAATTGTATCTGTAATTCTTGGCATATTATAAGTATTTTTCCATAGAATAAGAGTGGCCCTTCTCTTAGTCTTAAAACATGAATCAGCCAGAATGGTATAGTTATTGAATGACTATTTTTATAAATCACTTTTTAATAGATGGGTTTCCTGTAAAAAAGATGTTCTGGGTTTTATGCATTTTGATATATTTAAGCAAACCAGCCCTTTTGACATTATTGTTCAAACATTTATAAGCCATGGACTATAATGTCAACATCATTACTAACTGAAAGACCTTTCTTCATGTTGACTTGAAATCTACTGAAAACTTACTTATCATGGATGCATAACGTGTATTAAGCACTGCTTTCAAAAACCTAAAACTATTTACAAACACATACATGAAACATAAAGTTTCTGGTTTAGTTAAAAACTTAACTAAACCATCCATCCACCACCTCTCCAATACCAAATGACACAAATTATCTGTTTCCGCTTAGAATATAGTATAAAAACAAAAAAGAAAAGCATTCTGAAAGCAACTAAAGAAATCTGAATCTATGAAATATACATTAGATTGAGAGTGTCCAATATATCTGAAACTATATGAATATGTCAAATGTGATAATAGCACCTCTAATACTTAGATATGCCAGAAATGCACATCAGATCAAAGTGTGTATAAACATTAGAAAAGGAAGGTTAAGAAGATTGTCATTACTTCCAAGACATTTCAAGAAACATCAGATAATTTAACCATTTTGTCAGTCATCTATCTAACATTTTTCATGTAAGGATCTGTTGAATATATATATATATATATATATATATATATATATATATATATTTATAAACACTTATTAAAACATAACTAATATAATTTGCAATTATACACATATTACTCATACGTATTAACAATATCTATGTTGACATCTTTCATAAGGAAGGGGGGAGAGAGGGAGAGAGAGAGAGAGAGAGAAAAGGGGGGCTTCACAACCCTCTATTTAGTTACCAAAGGTTTAGTTATATAGCATAAGTCTGATGTTAATATGCATGAGTTTTCTTATGTAGCTCCTAGTTAACTTGATGTCATTTGTTTACTAATCATGTCATTGAATCTGCAGAATGTATTCATCTATAAGAGAACAAAGTAATTTTCAAAGGTGTTAAACACTTTTATCAGAACTAATTATTTACCATTTAAATTTTCTAGTAAAGGATAACAGAATTTCAAGAGAAAAGAATTCTAAGTACAATCCATTTAACAAGTTCAAAAGGTCAAATAATGTCATCACTGTTGTTTCCTCAAGCTGCAGATTCATAAACTTGTTAAAAAAAATCTAAATAGGCTCATGTACAACAGAAGTTGTCTCTAGCGAAGAAAAAAAGCATTTTCGGTGGGAAATTCTGATCTTGAAGCTTTTAGAGTTTACAGAAAAAAAAAAAAAAAAAACACTCAAGCTGCCTTGTCAGTGCATGTCATGAATATCCACAATGAGAACAGTCACACAGACCACCAGTTTCCTCACAAAACACAACATCATGAAAATATTAACCCTTTCATATGAAAACAGCTATTTAGAAGTAATAACAGCTTCCTCAAATCAGAAGTCATATTATATCATTTCAATCATATACCCACCAGTTAACCAAGCCAGAGAGAGAGAGAGAGAAAAAGGGAACCTATTTTATATATATATATATATATATATATATATATATATATATATATATATATATATATATATATAGGTCCATAGGTTCATAGATTAGTATATATATATATATATATATATATATATATATATATATATATATATATATATATATATATATATATATATATATATATATAGCTACTATAAAACACCATTATTGCACTGTATTAATGTTTAAATGTATCTAAACAAGGAGTTTAAAACGTCTAGTTAGAAACACTAGAAAAGATGCACTTTGATAGTAAGTCAATTATACTATTACTAAAGAATTAGAAGACATACATCATTTGTAGTTATTTAAAAGAGAAAAGTATATAAAGTACTTATAATGGGGAAAAGAGAGAAAAGGAACATTTGTAACAAAAAAAGAATAGGAAGAAAGGAGAGAGAGAGAGAGAGAGAATATTATTTAAATACTTAGTACTATATGTAATTAGACGAAGTAAAAATAGAAAGGAAAAGAGAAAGTTAATAATAAAAATGATTCACATTACCTTACAGCATAGAGACTTTCCAGAATCAAGCATATTATGATTAATAAAACAAAGCACTTAAAATTATAAGGAATTTATTTATTTTTCCTTTAGTTTCTTAGTTTTGTTTGCTCCTTCCTTCACAGACCATCCATTTTTTTGTTGCCTGTCTCTTCAAACTCTGGGATGCCCATTCCATTTCTTCTATGTCCGACAGTATTTTCTCCTTTTGGATAAATTCTACTGCTTCTTGTAGGGAATCAAAGATCCTCACTCCTTCTACCAAGGTGATTCTTATTCTTGTAGGGAGAAAAATTTGAGCTTTAATATTGTCTTTTTTCAAGAACTTAATTAGAGGAACCCATTCCTTTCTTCTGGATATGACTGTGCAGGTGCAGTCATTGTCAAAACAAATAACTTTTTTCCATATTTTTATAGGGGAATTAGTCCAAGCTGATTTCAGCACTAAGTCATTGTCTTGCGCAGAAAGAAATCTAACTATTATAGACCTGGGGTTAGATGAACTCACAGATGAAGCTGGATTTTCCAGGGACAGACGAGCCCTCTCAACTCAAAAAGAGAGGGATTTAGTCATGTTTTGTGCTGATGAAAACCACTTATTGAGAAACTGAATCATGTTAGCACCCTCTTTTTTCTCAGGAATTCCATATATTCTTATGTTATTCTTCCTTGAGCTACTTTCAAGGTCTTCCAGTTTCTCAATCAGCCTGGTGTTTTGATTCAGAAGAAGTTCATTGTGGTGCTCATTTTCTGTCACTCTAGTATCTAGGTTGGTTACTGTTTCCTCTAAGGCAAGAATCTGTTCTGATTGTTTTTTTTTACTATTGCATTTAGAAGTTCCAGTTGTTTACTGCATTCTTGTTTGATAATATCCATTTTGTTTTCAAATTTGTCCTTTTTTAGTGACAGTCCTTGGTTGTTTGTTAATATAAGATGTAGTTATTTCTTCATTGCACTGTCCTGGTGTAGGTTCTTCGAGTTCTTGAGATCTTGAGTAGAAAACTTCTTGCCAGGAATAATTAAAAAATCTATTGACTGTGTATTAATATTTATAAAACAATAGAGTTTATTAGTATACTTCTAGTTAGATTTTTTCTAAAAATTAAAACATATTTCTTGTCAGGATATTAAAATCTAAGCAGAGCTATAGATTTATGCTGCTATCAGACTGGCATTTTGGCCACGCCCTATTACATCATTCCTCATAGTCACTTACACTCAATCTAATACATTATATCACAACAACAGTACTCTAACAACAGCTCATTCTTCTCTCACTCAAGCTTTTCCTGCAACATAGTCTCTACCAACTATACAAACCAAGACTATACCTCATCTCTGTCAGACTCACACTCACCCTTTACCCAAAAACACCTTCCAAGTTCTTCAGCGACACTGTAAAATGCACAGTCATACAGTCAGCTCATTAGCACTGTATCAAAGTACCAAAATGTCTGTACAAATTATTCTCCATTTCATTGTTACTTTTTATTAAAGTAACATCGAGACCAATCCAGGCCAAGTGTGGCTCTCCTGGTTACTTATAAATGCCTAAAGTGTTGCAAAGAAAACAGTTCAAACTGATGCACTTTCACAGCAAAACCCAGGGATTCTAAACATTAAACCTTCTTGGCTTAAACTATATAGTCTTTCTCTGCATCAGCTCTTTCAGTGATATAACTACTATCTATACTACATAACACATACCAGAAACGGTTGTTGAACTCTACTTCTTTACAAAGGTCACAGAGAACTAAAACTACTAAGCCAAGTAATACCCACTTCTAGCTTTATTTCATTTATCTAGATCCTAGTTGAATTACACTTACTTAAAGCTTTATAAATAGCTGTCACCTAACTACTCCACCATCTAACATCCGAGTTCACAACCCATCACTTACCAGTCACTGTCCCATTAGATTCTTTATGCTCTGCCCATCTCTTCAGACTTCCTGTAAACTAATTTCATTCAGATTCAGATCAAATACCAAATCTCCAACGTTAAACACAGGATCTCAAACTTATATTGAACTTGCATTCTTAACTCTACAGACCATATCCAGTCTGCTGAACTTTTCACTAACCTTTTAAAATTGCCATAACATATCTTTTTTGCCTTAATGTCAGGATTATATAAATCCAAAACCCAAACACTGGCTAACATATAATGGAAAAGTGCTAATAACTGAAGGATGAAACATGGCATACATGGAAATCTAAACCTAACATGAAAACAAGAAGCACTTCACCAAAAAAAGCCATTGCACAACACAAACATTTAGAAAACTATTGGAAGAATGTTAATAACTTTATTGCATGTAAACTACCCTACACTATACAGCTTACTTCGACCTACATTTCAGCATAAGAATTCTTCAAAAACTTTATTGACTTCCCTACTCTCTCCAGGAACCCTTCACTACATACTCCTCCTCCCACTTTCTTTCCCTTCAAATGTATCAAGCCATGTAAATCTAGACACTCCATCTGGCAAAGGCAGCCTCCATCAATGGTTCATTTATCATTGCCATGACTTCATTATGAAACACGTTAGTTTTGGACAGGAATGTGATACAACAGAACTTGAGCAAGATGGAATGTATAAATATTTGGGCATCAATGAAGACTCACCAATAAAACATGAACAAAAGTGAATAAAACTTATAAGGAATATTTTAGAAGACTTAAATTAATATTCAAAGCAGCTTTGACATTGAGGAGCAAAGTCCAAGCTACAAACCAATTTGTTCTTCCTGTTCTAATGTATGGTGTTGTAGTGACTGACTGGCCCCAAAAGGAGTTGGATAGGTTGGGCAGGAAAAAAGGAACGATGCTTCATGCTCATCAAATGATTTATAAAAATCAGTGCATACCAGAATTATATATTTCCCATTCTGAAGGAGGCATGGGCCTCCTTGAAATTGATTACAAGTATACATCTGCAATAGTAGCATACATATCTGCTGACCTCAAAGGACCCAAACGTAGTGAAAGTTTTGAAACATGAGGAGAATAAGTCTAAAATGACTTTCCTGCTTAGTTTAGTGAGCATATCTGCATCAAATGGGAATGGAAATCAAACCAGAAGTAGATAAATATCAGGCAGCAACTGAATGTGCCAAAAAAGGAAAAGAAACAATATAAGGTAAAGGATCAGACGAGAAGGCAAGAAATGAGGATAATGCATAAATACAGTTGCAAGTATAGAAAACCCTTGGAACAACTTCATGTTGATCAGGACTGAATGCAGGAATGGTTAAGGAGAGTTGAATTTAAACCAAAAGACAAAAGGTTAATATTGTTGGCCTAAGATACTGGGCAACATATATGTTAGTTTACAAAGTCCAATGAACATGTGAGAGAAACAGACAAATGTAGGTTTTGTAAAACAGAATTGGAAACATTTGCACATCTTGTTGCTGGTTGTGATATACTAATGGCAGAAGGACTGTATACTGAAAAGGCATAATAATGTGGTAAGACTGTTGCATTAGGGATTATGCACACATTATAATATTAAAGCAGCTAAAAACACTGGAAACATGAGCCACAAAGCATCATAGAAAATGATGAAGTTTGTATCACATGGTATCATCTATTACCAACAGTTCAAAAATTGGATGCAAAAAAAAAAAAAAAAACGAAACAGGGATATACTAGTCCTTGAAAAGAAGACAAAAGTAGCACTGTCATTTAAATTGCTGCACTCAGTGATGACAGTGTCTTAAGTACAGAGAGACACAAAGTCATAAAATACCAGGATTTGCAGGCATAAACATGGTCAATGTAGAAGAAGGATACCCAGACAGTTCCAGTAGTAGGAGGAGCAGTGGGTCTTATAAAAAATAGTTTACAATCATACTTAGATATGTTACAGATACATGCAACTCCATACAAATTGCAGAAGGAGTCATTACTAAGCACATTGAGGGTGCTGCGGAGTACTTTTGGCTAATATCAAAGACTGAAACAATACCATTTTCATGAACTTTAATCATATTTTGAGAAACCCAAAAGTCTTTGAGAAATTAAAAGAGTGAAACATCCCATCATATCTATAATCTGTAATCTATAATCTCTGCTTCACTAATTAAACTGCACCCAATATCTGTAAAACTTCTATACTGAAACATCATCTCCCCCCCAAAAAAAATTCCATATTCTCTTTCTATTTCTGACCCACTTCTATCCTCCAAACAGTTTTCAAGATTGGTGAAAATAATTTATAATGTCAACTTTCAGACTACATGAAATACCATGTTCTCTCCCCCAGACAGTGTGGCTTCTGGTCTGAAAGAAGTGCAACCATCAAATTCTGGTTTCTAACAGATAACATCTTTAATATGGTAAACAAAGACATACTGACCAGAGCTATTTTCACAGACCTCCCAAGAGAATTTGATTTAGTTAAACACATCATCTTACATAAAAAAATGCCAGTCCTAGTGTCATTTGGACTCATAGCTACAGGTATCTTTAAATTTGTATTTTTACTGTCAGCTTTAAACCCTCCATATAAACCATTTACCCTATATTTAAAGTCATCCCACAAAGTGCCCTTTTTGCCCCAACCCAGCTTCTCTATCTACATTACCAAATTTCCTCTTGATCATCTTTACCTTTATCTTCTGTTATATGCAGATGGCATGGTCCCATACCACTCAAAGCATTCACTTCTGTCTTTACCATATAACATTCAATCAGATTTTCAGTGTCTTATACAATGGACTGAAAAGAAAAAAAATGATAATCTGTTCCTACAAAAAAGAAAAAAAAAAAAAAAGAAAAGAAAAAGGCTGGGCTTTTTGAGATGAAGCAGGCTCTTAACAAAATCCCTAACTCCCTCATATTTCATGATCTCAATAACATTCAGTTAGAAAATATTCCTTGTTTGAAATAACTTAGAATCTGGTTCAACTCCTTTACTTTCAATGATCATTTACACCACACACGCAAAAAGAATAACTGTCTACTCTTCTGGGTAAAAATAATCAACCTAAGATTTGCAATTGGTAAAGGCAAACATCTTATGTAGCTTAACTTTGGGTCACCATTTGCATCAGCAGCCTCTGCAAAAAACTATACAACAATTCAAACCATCTCTTACAGTATCTGTAGCTTTATCACACACTCAACAATAAATTATCACTTTTTGTTTACCTGTGGAATCACCCAGATGGCTTTCAATTCTATAAGAAATAACCTGCTTCTTATCTCTCATTTGTTCAAACTGCTGTATGAGCAACGTCTCCCACTTCAAACTGCTAAACTAGTAAGATACACACCCAAAATCACCTTCATAAACCTTTTTCATTGAGGATTTCTTATGCATATCCCTTAATCTAAACTCAAGACATCTGACCATGCATTCTCAGTACTTGGCTCCAAACTGCCAGAGCCTCTCCCATCCGAAATGAAAGACACTTCATCTTATCAAAAAATCTGTGGACTGTTAACAAATAAAGCTAAATTTATATACAACCAATGAAGTCAAATAACCAAAATCATATATCTCCTCTCCTATAATTTATTCTGCTCTACTCTTATCTAACCTTTCAATATGGAAAATAGCCATTACTGGCTATCTTTATACAATCATTCAGTATAGCAAATCTTTTTATCACATTAGTAGATATTGAATCTATATATACAGTGCATGATATGAGCATTTTTGTTACTTACACTTTAATTTCATTGTATCTATACTTTTTTGTTACTGATATATGTGGGTAGATCCAGCTTTGAGTTTTTTCTAATCATATCAGACAATTGCTTAATGATAGTTATAGACCTGTAGGTTGTATAAAATGATTTATAAAGTCTAGGAAATCAGCAATGATGATGTCATTGTTTGTTAGTTACATTAGACCCAAACTTGAGTATATGATAATATGGAAACCGTATAAGACAGCAATCATGAGTAAACTGGAAAATGTACAGTGGAAATAAGCAAAGGGCATCCATGGATGTGAAAATTTAAGTTATTATTTAAGACTAAAATATCTCAACTTGTACAGTGTCTCTTAAATATATATAAGAGTAGATCTTATTCAGGTATATAGGACTGAAATGAAACTAACAACCAAAAAATGCTTTATTAGTTAAGCACTTTTATTCTAACAATGAGAACTTCATCAGAACAAATATTAATTGAAAAAAAGTTTAAATAAATGATTGTTGAATCACATGATAAAATCAACCAATAACACATAACTTGCAATAATATAAATACATATTTTTATGTAACAAATTTAAAAACAACACAAAATTTCCTGAATGCTAAAATTCTAAATATTGAGAATCCTAAATTAAAAAAAAAATCTTTAAAATGCATCATAATATTTTAACCTAAGGAGAGAAAGAATAGAGTATACAAGATTTGTGGTCATTTTTCTTGTTTTACAAGTAATGTGGTTTACCTTACTCAGTGTAACTTTTGTCCAGCAATTTATGTTAGAAAAACATCCAGAAAATTTAGGAAATGTCTTTACAAATACTGTCTGGACATTAAAAACAAGAAAACGACCAATGCATTGTACAGGCAATTAGAATTACACCCTATTCATAGTTTTATTTATTTATTTTTTTATTTTGGAACAAATAAAACAGGATACCCAGCAACATATTATTGATGTACACCTTGAAAAGGCTGAGCTTAAATGGCAGTTAACACCAGATGCAATGAATAATCCTGGTTTAAATGACACATCTTATATTATTTCTCTCATTCGATTAAAATATTATGATGCATTTTAAAGTACTTTTTTTTTTTTTGGTTGTTAAATTGTTTTATTTCAGTAGACACTCCTGTGCCAAGTTACTTATTTTTAAGAAGAGCCTGGTCCCTTTTCATGGGAACAAGTGTTTTGGTAAATTGGCATGCTATAAAGGCATTAATGCCTATGCTTGAAAAATTTGTATGTAAGACTGTATGTATGCATGTATGTGTGTGCAGTTATCTTTAGGTTATAAAGGTAAAACTTCTGCTAGATAATTCTGCAAAATTGAAATCTAAACCAATGTACTGAAGACAAATAACAGACTATATGTAAACAAAACAATCACTACATTAAACTCATTTGAGTGATGTGTTCATCAGAAAAAAAATGGAGAAAGACCATGGCAAGTTTTGAAAATGTAATCCAAAGGAACATGAACCAGGAAAAAAAAAACAAAAAACACAAATGCTCTGTGAGCACTGCAAACCATACCACATTTATTTAGAACAAGTACATAAGCACTTTCAACTGTAACTATAAGACATCTTTAGATAATAGAAAGGGAGTGATACACTGCTATTTAAAAACTTTTGAAATCACTTGATACTTTTGCACAAAAAAAAATTGAAAGTAACTAAGTAACTAAAATACAATAAAGGCATTAACAGTACTAAACAATAAAACCATTTGAGAATATTGCACATAAATGCATACTAATTTATTTTAAAACTTATTTAAAAAATGTCTAATATTAGTAAGATTTTAATTTCAGTAAGCAAGTGATGGATATATTCCCATTAAGTCCTGGTGGAGGGGGTATGTGAATTAAGACATAGTTGCCATGACAACTCCTTTTTTCACTAAAATTAATCCCCAGTGAACCCCCTTGGTGTTGACATCAAGCTGATCTAATACCACAAATTTAAAACAATGCTCCGTACATTCATTTAAATCTTTAATCAGGGCATTATTGTCATTTTTATTCTGATGGCATATAAATGTTTGTAAATTTGTTCAGTTTTTCTTACATAGAACACCGAACAGTTCTGACATAGGTCTACATAAACAACCCCTTTAAACAAACAATTGTGTCTACCATTAATATACTATGTTTCCTTTTTTATTACAGCATAACTAATATACAAGGCATCTTTACAAACTGCCATGAACCATGAACCACATTTAAACATACCTTTATTCATACCATCCTTGTGGCTGGCAGGTGGTCACTGAGTGTAAAAGGGATGATACCTGATGAAATAAAATCGTGTCCAAAATAGATTGTTGGGAGCTATTTTTCCCATATCTTGTTGGAATATTATTAAGTTGAGTGAATACAAAGAGGATTATGCTGTTGATTGATAAGTTTACAGATAAAGACTCAGTCAATATTTACTTCAGTCAGGAAGATAATTTCCTTTGATATTGTATCTGCTATCCAGGATAGTATGTTTTCAAGTATTAGAATGTTCTGTCTTGGGTGGATATATAGCATAGCAATGCATATGCTCTTGGGTCTATTAAGTTTTAGGAATGAGATTGGGATTTCTGTTTTTCCCAGACTTGAGATTGTACTTGTATAGACAGTTACTGTTACTATGAACATATTTGGAAAGGTTATAGCTATTCCTCCTGCATTTTATGTGTTCTAGAAAGCCAAGTAATATTATAATTTAGGTTAGTATTTCAGCATCTTTTAGTTCAGGCTTTAGCCATGTCTCTGTTGTGGCTAGGATGTCCGGATTGTGTTGAGTCATCCAGGCATGAAAATCTGTGATTTTTATTGCATATACTTCTAAAGTTTAAACTCACTATTTTTAAACATTTAGGGTGTATTTTTTGATTTGGGGTTTGGTTGAGACCAGGGTTGGGATGGATGTCACCATACTGATGTATGGTGCAGAAAGATGCTTTGTTTCTTATGGCATTTTCAGCAGAAATGAGTAGAAG
This sequence comes from Protopterus annectens, assembly GCF_019279795.1. Classification (NCBI taxonomy): domain Eukaryota; kingdom Metazoa; phylum Chordata; order Ceratodontiformes; family Protopteridae; genus Protopterus; species Protopterus annectens. The sequence continues at coordinate 1,934,153,827 of NC_056735.1, read as the reverse complement.
TATTACCTTGGCATTGTGATTGATTTTTTTTTTTTTTTTTTAGTATTCTGGGGTTAGAATAGTCCAATAGAGTTATAGGAAATACGTTTGAAGAGATTTTTAAGTAGCTAGTCGGAAGTTGGTTGATAGGTGAGGATGAAGTAATGGTTGAGGTATTCTTAATTACTATTACTATTTATTATGGCATTTTCAGCAGAAATGTGTAGAAGTAGTACCTTGGCATTGGGATTGATTTTTTTTAGTATTTTGGGGTTAGAATATTGAAATAGAGTTATAGGAACTATATTTGAAGAGATCTTTGAGTAGCTAGTGGAAAGTTGGTTGATAGGTGAGGATGAAGTAATGGCTGAGGTATTCTTAATTATTATTACTACTGGTGGGGATGTTAGGAATGAGAGGAAGAGAATGAATAAGGTGATACAGGGTGGAAACAGCATGTTTAGTGTTGTAAAAATCTTTTACTATAGTAAGGTGATGAGCAGCAATGATAGTGTGGAAAATAGGTAGGTTTTGATGAGGAGGGAGCTGAGTAAGATTTGGGAAGGAATTTAGAACAGAAATAGGTGGGGTTTGTGTAATGAAGACAGTTTGCAATTGGATAGTGCAGTTAGGCACAGGATAGGAGGAGGAATAGAGGAGGCAGAGTTAGAGAGATATAGGTTTAGATGATGTGGTGGTGGGTGAGAATATGGGTAGTTTCGGAAAGCAGAATGAAGCCTAAGTGTAGCGAGGTCTATCAGAGTGGGTTGCCCCATGGTGGAGAAAGTACCAGGAAAACAATCTGTAAAACTGCAGAGAGACAGGACAATCTGATTTTGGGCATACTTGGATTCATTTTATTAACATACTTGAAATTAAAGTCTAAGTATATCTTTGATGATGAACTGAAGAAAATATAAACTGCTTAACCAAATGAGTTTTCCTCATTGAAAAACAATAATAATGTGAAAGGAAAGCTTACGTAACCAGAAAGTACTTCAACTAAACTGCTTTTGTGTAACTATCGTAATATAAAGTTTTATTACTCTTCTGACAAAATATAAAGACAGAGGCATTAGTACATTTAGTTGTATACTGAAGTGGAACATACCTCTCCTTTGAGAATTCTGACAACTGCCATCATTCTCATTTGAATTTTTAAACAGCTACTTTAACCTTCTTAGAAAAAAGTAATTTCTCTGCTTAATACATCGGGCCTATATTGAAAACTCGAACATTGACTTACCTGAACACCTAAATGTCGACATATTCCGCAAACCACAAATACACCGAACCCCCTTAACTGCAAAATTAAAAAACTCGAAATATCATAGTTGTCCCATCCCACTGCCCGCTACATACTACCTATATAAACCGTATAAATACACTAAACAAAAACCTACTTCTAACCCTAAACTAAACCCTACTTCTAACCCAACATTAAATCTTTCACATACCACCAAGTATGCATTTAACTTAACCCGCACCCTAACCCTAAGGTCCATAACTATCGCACACTTACCTTACTGAGCTATACCGCAGAAAGGACAACCATGACGAATCGATGTTTTGGATTTCGTACTTCAGGATGATTGATGTTTTTGCGGTTCGATGAAGACATGTCGGCGTTTAGTTGTTCGGGTAAGTCAATGTTCGAGTTTTCAGTATAGACCCCATACACCTAGTGCTCTATAAAAAACAGTTTTTCAATAGAATTACAACATATACATATGAATGGTTTGAAAAAAATATATATTTTGATAAAATATAGTAATAACTAATACCTGATGACTAGATTAAATCTGCTTAAGTGTAATTGCAGTGTACACACAGTGCTTACCATTCACATTCATACTATGCTATATGAAGTAGTTCTACATAATAACACTTCATATACACATCTTTTTACATGAATAATGAAATAAATAACAGGCATAAGCCTCGACATTTCTTATCAACTTTTCATCATTCAGGAACAGCATACGCTGCTTCAAACAACACTGCCCAAAAACAAGCCCCGAACAAACTCATTGTTGTTGTTAATCTTCCTGCTGCAACCAGTGACACAAATAAAAGCAAAGAAGGGCATAATTACAATTGGGAACAGTAATAATGTAAGCAACTTGGTGGATTCAGTTAATGTTAATTACTTGTCTCCAGTACTTTCCCCTGCCCTTTTGTCCCCCAAATACATGACAAACTATTGGACATTTCAATGGCCCAGGATGATCAAAGACAAATAGAAAGGATGGGAGAGGGAAAGATAAAGATATTAGACCAAAATTACATCTTTGTCAATCTCAGTACCTTTACACTAAATGAAGATCATTTTACCTTGCTTAGTAAAGGTTTTACATATATACCAACACAGACAGACAACAAAGGTCATTATAGACCTAAAATTGTTTATTCGCAAGTTAAATCTTACATATTTACTTAAAGATATCCCCAGTTTAAAAACAAAGGAGGAGGCAGTTTAACTTGAAGTATTTATAACTCTGTTCTTCACCCTTCTTTCAGTGATATTTGTGAAAATGAATTAAGGAAAAGAACCAGTGGAAAACAAACATTTTACAATTTGTCATTCTCTGAAAGAAATGCCTTAAGAAAATTGAGGGAAAATTAATTTGTATTATGAAGGCAGACAAAAGCAACAGCTTTGTACTCATGAACACATCAAAATACAATGACTCTATTATAAACATTGATATAATCAAAAAGCATTTTGCTGAAATTGATGTGACCCACTTTGATCTAGTCTGCCAAGAGCAAATAGATTGTGAGTCATATGAATATTTTTATTGCTGGACTATCCCAAAATGCTCAACATGACACTGAGCAGATGATAGACTGCCACTGTCAAAGGTAGGATTCTTAAACTGCTACGTGTGTGTCAAAGTGTATCACACATCACATACTGCATTTGACAAACCACGCATCACATGCTAAGCCCCCCACACACACACACCCATACTCACATCCTTTCTAATTGTCTGCTTTAACTGTTTTGCTATTCTGACACAAATTGTGCCTCTCATTTTTGTATTACTGCTTGCAGCTATTACTTCTCCATTCAGAAGCTTTTTATTTCACTTGTAGGTATAAGGATAAATAAAGCTAAAATGCTATAAAGTCTATGAATGCTCAGGAGTGGTTTACCACTTAAGTGCTAATTATATAATTAACATGATATATAGCACTAACTTTAAAGGACCATTTCCAATTTAAAATTTCACAGCAATCCACATAATCTTAGACATGCTACTTTTATTTATTTCACAGTAATCACGACAATCCCAGAGTTGCAATTATTTAGTTATTTGTTGGTTAGTTAGTTAGTTAGTTAGTTAGTTAGTTAGTTAGTTAGTTAGTTAGTTAGTTAGTTAGTTAGTTAGTTACTTTGAATGCCAGACTTCAGTCCAAGGACACTACCCTAAATCATGGTAGACCTTTTGTAGTGCATGGAATGTAGTAGTTGCACTCCCATATTTGGAAAAAAAGACAAATCAGTTTAATGCTTCTATATCATTAGACTAACTGTTAACAAATATTAAGTACCCACTGCTTAACTTATTAAAGATGGATCTTATGCCAGGCAATCAAATCTGCAAGCGCTGACCAGCAAATGTCAGTGGCATAATAAAAACAGATCTGTTTCTACTTCCTGTCTGTGCAGTTAACGCATTCACTCCGATTGACCTGAGGAAGTATACACTGTAACTTCCAAAGGGCAGAGCCTAATCTTTTTCACAGAATCAAATCATGACTTCACATTTAAAACAAATGTTCATATATCTGGACCATAGGGATTATTAAAGAAGTATAAATTGCAAATACTCCAGCACAAACTATTTCTATGGTGGTAGTATTCTTTTAGGTTCTAGGTCTTAAATTGAATTTTATAAGTCACAGCAAACACAGTAACTATTACATTGGTAATATTTTGTAAACAATTTAATATCTCAGCAACCACTCATGTTACACACATGCTGTCAGCAGCATTTTATTCATCTAGCCGAGAGCTCTCAAATGAGGCTAAGGAGTTCTGTCTGTATTACTTGATTATTGAGATATTTAGAAAAATGTGAAATTATATATATACAAATTAATATGATAAAAACAACAGTTAACATCTATTTACCTGCACTAGACAGAGGTCAAATACTAATGCAGTTGAGTTTGCTATTGTGTCAGCTTTAAGATTAAATATTTTAAAACCTGGTATATAGCATGGTTTTGGAATTATTGATGCAAATATGAACAAGCAATATTTGACTCCTAGAAGCATCAATAGAAGTTAACTGCAGATTCCCCTTGAGGCGCCAGTTGGATGTAATGAGTTAATGTAGCGCTGACTAGTTCTTATAAACTTAGAATGTTGTTAGAATAACAAGATTTGTGTTAGCCTGAATTTTCTGAATGATCCATATTTTGAAACTCAAATGTATGTCATTATTTAGTGACTTCAGTCGTCAGTGATTTGACAGAAAGCCACAGATTTTATGAGGAACAGATTAAACATATGAGGCAAAAATATGGACATTCTGTAAAAATCTGGGTAGCTGAGAGGCATGGCAAGGCAAATGCAAAACTCTTTAATGCTGAGATATAACAGACTTTCTGACAACATATATTAAGCATTTTTTAAATTTGAAAGCCAGCAAAACACTTACTGCTTTTTTTTCCGTAACTGCCAAGATTCACCTCTCGAGCTTTGCTTTCTGAATGAATTTCTTGCCATTCATTTCTGGAGCATGCAATAAGCAGTTTATTATTGGCTACCTGCTCATAATCTTCTGCATTTTAAGACCATGCAATTGCTATGTCTTATATGTCCTTTAATATGTCATGTTCATTTTGAACAAATACTAGTACAAAGAGGAGCATTTGAAATACTACAATGGTTTTAAGCTATTTTTAGGATGACATTCAAGGCAACTTTCAGAGATAAGGTGAATAATGACATCATTTTTTTACTGGAGTTCCTTAAAATTACCTTGTTAACCTGTATGATTTTGGAAGATTATGTCAATAATATTAACTACATTACAATAGTATTTGTTTTAAGTATGACATCAAGTAAAGCATAAAAACGAGATTTTTAATGAATGATATATGTTTTAATATTTGTTATGCATAATTGCTATCTTTGCTAAGCTCTTTGTTGATGACATTCTAACTAGTTGGATTGAATCAATTTCACTTGTTATCTGACCATCCAGTTCTCTGAATTAATTTCTTGAGACCCAGGACATTTAATAAATGAGTTTCTATTGTGAGTGTGTGTGTGTGTGTGTGTGTGTGTGTGTGTGTGTGTGTGTGTGTGTGTGTGTGTGTGTGTGTGTGTGTGTGTTTGTGTGTGTGGTTCATAGGTTCATAAGTTCATAGGTTCATACTAGGCTATCTGCCCTAGGGCATTTATAAGCCTAGCCAGAGTATGTTTGGCTTTCGCCACCCATTTTAAATTAATTTTGCTATGCCCTTTTTCAAGGTTAGTATACTGTGCCTCTGTCTAACAGTGACACAGAAGTGATACCTGGGGTAAACCTACGATCTCCCATCCACTCATCAAGATTCCTCTTGAAGAGAGTCAATGACAGACTCTGCCTAACCTGGACTGGGATTTTATTCCAGAGTGAAGGGAGCCTCTGGGTTATGAATCTGTCCCTCCAGCATGTCCTATTTATTTCAGTGCTGAGGTTCAAGTCACTCGAGCGTGTAGCTCGATGGGATTTGGATTTTTTGAGGTGCAGCATGTCCCTTAATTCCAGGTTGGACATGGCCTTATATGGCAGGCACAGGTCAACTCTGAGCAGGCGGTATGCCACTGAGTAGAGCTGGAGTTTCTTTAACCGGGCAGCATTTGTTTGAGCCCTTTGATCCTCTTGGTGAGGTACTTTTGGGGTCTTTCCAGTTGCTGCAGGTGTTTGGTAAGGTACATCCCAAAAGGGGCATTGTACTCAATTATGGGCCTGATGAGGGATGAGTAAAGAGGCACGATGACCTCTCCTAATCTAGATGTGAATCCCTTCATGATTAGGTGGGCTATATAAAATGTTTTTCTAACCACTTTGGCCACGTGGTTGTCAAATGAGAGATTGCTATCAACTTGGGTCCCCAGGTCCCTAATTACTTCTTCTGTACTTAATGGATTACCAACTATGTGGTAATTTGTGGGCACTTTGTTTTTGCCAAAGGGGATAACTATACACTTTTTGGTGTTTAGCTTGAGGCCATGGCTCTGGCACCAGTTGTCTGTTTCTATGAGGCCCTTTTGGAGGATGCTTGTGTCGGCTGGAGAGTCGATTATGGTGCCCAGTTTGCAGTCATCTGTGAACTTGGTCAGCCACAGTCCTTCTGTGTTGGCCTGTACCTCCGAGAAATATATACCAAACAAGAGAGGTCCCAGGACTGAGCCTTGTGGGACGCCACTTGTAACTGGTTTGGAGTCTGACATGGCTCCAGCAATTCTAACCATGTGGGTTCTTTCCTTGAGCCAGTTTGCAACACATCTAGTGACATAGGGGTTTATATTTAAGCTGGTGAGCTTATCTATAATGCCCGAGTGGGGTATTGTATCAAATGCTTTTGCGAGGTCCAGATAGGCTGTGTGGACCACCTTCCCTTCGTCAATGGCCTTGGTGACTGTTTCAAAGAAGTCAACCAGGTTTAAGAGGCATGATCTGCCCTTAACAAAGCCGAACTGGGTAGGATCCAGTGTCTGTAGGTCCCCAATAGCTTTATTTATGAGGTCCATGATGATCCTTTCCATAGCTTTGCAGACCAAGCTAATCAGGCTTATGGGGTGATAGTTTCCAGGGTCCATTGAGGCACCATCTTTGTGGAGAGGGACCACTGTTACTGTACGCCACTCTTTGGGTACATATCCTGTAGTAAGGCTGAGATTGAACAGTAGTTTTATGTTTGGGTTTAGCTCTTCTTGGAGTTCATGTAGGACGCAGCCTGGGAAACCATCTGGTCCCATTGATGCTGTGTTTTTTGCTTCTGAGATGTCAGGGGGGCAGCACTCTGCTGGGATAGATATTTGCCCATTTGGCGGGGAGGGATGGGAGAAGTTTGTGCTGAACCTGTCAGCTGTGTGTGTGTGTGTGTGTGTGTGTGTGTGTGTGTGTGTGTGTGTGTGTGTGTGTGTGTGTGTGTGTGTGTGTGTGTGTGTGTTTTGTATTCAGTACAACATTGATTGCACAAACTTCCTGGCTGCCACTAATGAATGGATGTGGCTCTCCTCTGTCTCCTTCCACCCTCATTTCTGACTCACACACTGGATTAACAAATTTATACTTGAACTGGCACAACCATAACCTCTGTCATCAACATCCATTCTTAAAACTATAAGTCTAAAGCATTACATCACTTTTCTGGTCAGTATAGAGAACCCATCAAATCATCATCCAACACTGACATTGTACCTTCCTGACTGGTCATATTTTCACATCAACCCAACCTAAATATATACTGGCTTGAACCTAAAGCTAATACCACCGACAGATACTTCCTAAACATTACATAAACATTATTCAGATACTACTTGATCAACAATAGCATTCACCTGCATGCAATTTCATTCTGTCTTGACCATATGCATTCCTTTTTACATCTAATCCTATTATCTTTTCTATGTTTTTACAGCATTTATCTTAAATAAATCCTCCCCTTCACAATTATTATCAGCAGCACACTGAACAAACAATATAGATAATGCAATTAATCATCCCTTTATACTCATTCTTACTCCAATCTCCTACTAAGTAACAACATACTACTCCAGTATCATTACTTCATTAGTATGGCCTGAAGTTAAACGCCAAAAAATGCATAGTCATACCCTTCGGTAAAAACAAGGTTACCCCTAGCTACCATATAGGTGGCAATCCACTGAGCACAGTAAAAGTCATCAGAGATCTGGGGACCCAGGTTGACAGTAGCCTTTCGTTTGACACTCATGTTGCTAAAGTAGTTAGGAAAACCTTCTATATCGCCCACCTGATCATGAAGGGATTCACATCTAGATCAAGGGAGGTCATCGTCCCCCTGTACTCATCACTCATTAGACCTATGATTGAGTACAATGCCCCATTCGGAATGTATCTGACCAGACACCTGCTGCAGCTTGAAAGGCCCCAAAAGTTCCTCACCAAAAGGATAAAGGGTCTCAAAAATATGTCTTATGCTGCATGACTGAAAGAACTCCAGCTCTATTCAGTCTCATACCGCTTGCTCAGAGGTGACCTGTGCCTGACATATAAGGCCATGTCAAACCCAGATTTGATGAATATGCTTCACCTCAAAAAATCTAGATCCCTCAGAACCACAAGGGTGGGAGACTTAAACCTTGACACGGTTATAAATAGAACATGCTGGAGGGACAGATTCATCACCCAGAGACTCCCTATGCTGTGGAACAAAATCCCGGTACATGTGAGGCAGAGCACCTCGCTGGCCTTGTTCAAGAGGAATCTTGACCAATGGATGGGAGATCTCAGATATACCCCAGGGATTACTTCAGTGTCACTGCTTGACAGAGGCACAGCAAAATGATAGGCATAGTTTTTATTCAAACTAAAGGGGTGGCGAAAGCCACATAACTATGGGCTAGGCTTATAAATGCTCTTGGGCAGATAGCCTAGTATGAACCTATGAACCTATGAACCTATAGTACATAATCCCTTTTTTCAAAAACATTTTTATTTTGTTTTCATTATAAACATATGCAAATGTACATATAACAAATGCAATACATCAATAACAAAATCATTTACAATATTTACATTCATCCATGATAAACAATCATTTTAACCATGAGAAGTTATCAGGATTTCTTCAAAAGGTTTTTCCACTTTTTACCATGCTATTTTTTATGAGAAATGTTATGAGTTCTGTAACAAATGGTTTGAAATTATTTTTTACAAACACATTTTGCTAAATTAATAAACATCTATAAACATCAAATCTTGTTTACTTTTCCACTTCAAAGTAAAAACTTTTCTGGCACTTGCAAGAATTGACTGGAGTAACTGAATCTGAGATTTATGCATTACATTAGGTATAGGAACATTGAATAGCATTAGTGAATTAGAAATATGACAGTTATCTGACCATAAAGCATTTACAAAATATCTAAAGTCTTTCTAGTACTGAACAACATTTCTACAGTCAATGAACATGTGAAACCAGTTGGCCTCTAGTATTTCATCACATGTCCAACATTTACTTTTACTGTTTTTGAGTATAAGATTTATTTTATGTGGAGTATAGAAAGTCTTATTCATAAATTACCATGTATATAATCTACAATACAATGAAGAAGAGGTACCATATGTAGAATTCAATAACATTTTTTTTGAATCATCATATATTTGTTCTCCTTTAATCATTACATAGTAATTCCAAAAATCTGAGTCAAACATTAGAGTGTCTTCCCTTAGTATCTTATAGATAGGTGAGATACTTAATTTTTCATTATCTGTCTCTTCTACACACCTAATAAAAAGTTAAATCAAAGTAGGTATAAATTCAGTCTCTAGGTTGATTGATACTCTCATTTTGTTTTTTATAAACTGCCATAACGAGTGTATAAACAACCGTCTTAACTATTATCAAAACTACATAAAAGAGAGTTTAGTGTTTTAATACTCTCATTTTCAATAGACTGATGCCAGAATATCAAGTTACTTACCTTTAAGTTTTGCATCGCCTTGATGTTGAAAGAATCTATGCAATCAGGGGAGGATGCTATAGGGAATATAAGAAATTGTTTAATGTTGTAATTACAATCACTTATATTTTTAAAGTTATTAAATATTTGATCAATGCCATAACAAAAATGATCAAACATCTTATTAAATAAACAAAATTTACGTAAAAGCCAATGAACTCTACTTACTCCATATTGTTCCTTAAATTGATTTTCTATATTTCTGACATCAGTTATATGAATCTCATGTATTGTTTTCCAGCCAGATATATAGGACGGTGTGATCCAATGTAATATTACATTAATTATAACTGATTTGGAATAAAGACCTAAGTTAGGCAATGGTATTCCATTACTGTTCCAAGCTCTAATGTGTCATTTATATGAATCCTAAGTTTTAAGAGGAATCATAAAAATTTAGGTAGCATGGAATCTAATTTTTTAAATACATTTTTGGGAGGGGGTAGTATCATTCACTGTATATAAAACTAAATTTTAGGCAAAAATATCATTTTAACTAAAGAGAGCCTATCCTCCATTGTGAAGAACATTTTATTCCATCTTTTCATTAGTTCACTAATGGTGGCTATTAAATTATTGTGGTTTAGTTTAACAGACTCTTTCCAAGTACTCTTTATACTGACACCCAAATATTCCATTACATCATTCTCCCAATTAAGCAGGCTATTCTCTCTTACATTTTTGTTGATATTTTTGTTAATTAGTAATGTTTTGGATTTATTATGATTAAATTTAAGCCTTGAAATTCTTTCAAACTTGCTTTAGGTATTTATAATATCATGCAAAAAACCATCAATAGTACCTAACGTTAACAGCATATCATCAGCAAATAATTGTATTGTATCTTAGTCCTCATTAATTTAAAACCCTTTTATATTTTGCTTGTTTCTGATATATGTAGCAAAAGGTTCCATTGAAAGAGCCAACAATAATGGTGACAAAGAACAACCTTGTCTAGTTCCCTTGAGAATTTCTAGTGGTGAGGATAGACATAATCCAATTTTCACATAAGCTTGTGCCCCACTATAAATGCTCATTAATAAGCTGACAAAGTCTGAACAGAATTCAAAACCAATCTATATTCTTTGTAGATAAGACCAACTAATATAATCAAAAGCCTTTTCTAGGTCTAGGCTGATACTAGTTAGTTGTTTTTGTAGTTGCATGATATGTCTATTAATGATAATAATTTAATAATGTTATATTGTACTTTTCTATGAAGAATGAACCCTGTTTGATCTTTATGCATTATATTAGGTAATATTTTCTTCATCCTATTAGCTAATATTGTCATGAAAATTGTATAATCAGTGTTTAGTAACAAAATTGGCCTATATGAATTACAAGATGTGGGGTCCTTACCTTGTTTTATTATGGAAGAGATAATTGAGTATTTCCATGATGGGGATGTTATACATTTTTGCTTAACCATAGTAAAGTCACTCATCATTTTCTTTATTATATATTCAGGAAGAATCTTATATAGTTCAGGAATTATAACATCCTGTCCTGGAGCTTTATTATCTTTTATTTTTTTTTTTATTTGCGCTTTCACTTTTGTTAGTGCTATTTGTTTATTTAATGTGTTATTTTCTTGCATTGACACCTTAGTAGTTATATTTTCTTGAATGAAAGTATTTATTACATTATCTGTTTCCAAAAGTGGTGTGTTATTATTTATATCTTTACAGTAGTTTTTGAACACTTCTAATATGCCCATTAAGTTAGATGTCCTCTTAACTGAACCATCACTTTTATATTTATTCTCATTAATAAGATTTTAATTGTTTATTTTTCACATCATACCACTAATTTATGTAGATATTTGTGATTTACAGCATAAGATTGCAATTTCAATTTTCCAGGTTTATGGATCCCTTATGATTTATAACTTCTAAGTATTTTTGATTTAACTTAGTAATTTCATTATGTGCAACTTCATTTGGTTTTGCGTCCAGTTTTATCTTGTTTATTTTTTTGTAAATCGGAAAGGTCTTTGTCCCACTCTCTACTTTTTTTTAAGGTACCAAGATTTCATTCTACCATATATACTTTAAAGGTGTCCCATAGTTTAGTATCAGTCACTTCACCATTATCATTTGTTTCCATAAACATGTCTATTTCTTTCATTATCCATTCCCTAAAGTCATTTAACTTAGTTATGTAAACAGGAATTCTCTGTAGAAATCTTAAAACATCTGTATGTGTAGTTATTGTAAAGTTTATAGCAGTATGGTCTGAAAGTGGACAAGTCATTATAGATACATCACTTATTTCAAGGTATATATTATTTGATACAAAGACCTTATCAATGATTGTGTACCAAACCAATATGAATAGTGAGTATAGAATAAGGAATAATGTTCTCTTAGACCATGTATATCTTTAAGGTTCATCTGGTTTGTAAAGTCGGTTCTCTATTTTATGATCCAAGGCATAATCTTTTGAATGTGTCTTGATCGAACTTGAAAGCACGAAATAGCAAAATTCTATTCCTGGGAAAGAAATTGCTTGGCCGACTTCATTATTTTGCCATTTTCATCACTGTAGTGCGATCTCGGAGTTAGAATATTTAAGTAGGGGGAGTGGGGAGTGCACAGCCCCCATGTCGGTGGATGTGGGGGGGGTGAAGCCCCTCACTTTTTGTAATGTTTTAAAGGTTTTTTTTCTTGTTTGGAACAGCGATTTTTTTCCCTGGGAAAAGAAATTGCTGTTCTAAGAGTTCGGGATTGTAAGCTTTCACTTACATGGGGCCGATAAATCAGCATTTGCTTTTTTAAGCATTCACTGATATAATATAGACCCTAAAGTCATTTGACTTCTTGACTTGAGATGTTAGTTTTATTTTACCATTTTTAGAAGTATCACTGCATGATAATAGACAGTTAAAATCACCTATTGCTATAATTTCCCCTTTTGCATTTAAAGTAATCAGGTCCAGATATTTTTCATCGTATTTAGTACTCAGTCCTGGTATCCAGTATGTATTAATCAAAGTATAATACTTCCTATTGATTTCAAAAATAACCATGCTTAGCATCCCAACTTTATCTAAATTGTATCTATAATCCTTGGCATAGTATAAGTATTTTTCCATAGAATAAGAGTGCCCCTTCTTTTAGTCTTAAAACATGAATCAGCCAGAATGGTATAGCCATTGAATGAATATTTGTGTATATCTTTTTTAATAGATAGGTTTCTTGTTAAAGGATGATCTGGGCTTTATGCATTTTGATATATTTAAGCAAACCAGCTCTTTTGACATTATTGTTCAAACCATTAATATTTAATGATAAACATTTATAAGCCATTGACTATAATGTGTATGTTATTAACTGAAAGACCTTTCTTCAATATTAACTTGAAATCTACTGAAAACTTAATTATCATGGATGCATAACGTGTATTAAGCACTACTTTCAAAAACCTAAAACTATTTACAAACACATACATGAAACATAAACTTTCTGGTTAAGTTAAAAACTTAACTAAACCATCCATCCACCACCTTTTCAATACCAAATGACACAAATTATCCGTCTCTGCATACAATATAGTATAAAAACAAAAAAGAAAAGCATTATGAAAGCAACTAAAGAAATCTGAATCCATGAAATATACATTAGAATTAGACTCCAATATAGCTGAAACTATATGAATATGTCACATATTATAATAACACCTCTAGTACTTATATATGCCAGAAATACACGTCAGATCAAAGTATGTATCAACATTAGAAGCTGAAAGTTAAGAAGATTGTCATTACTTCCAAGACTTTTCAAGAAACATCAGATAATTTAACCATTTTGTCAGTCATCTATCTAGCATTTCTCACGTAAGGATCTGTTGAATATATATATATATATATATATATATATATATATATAAACACTTATTACAGCATAACTATTATATTTTGCAATTATACATATATTTTTCATATGTATTAATATCTATGTTGACATCTTTTATCAGGAAGGGGGGAGGGGGGGCTTACAACCATCTGTTTAGTTACTAAAGGTTTAGTTATATAACATAAGTCTGATGTTAATATGCATAATGAGTTTTCTAATGCAGCTCCTAGTTCACTTGATGTCATTTAGTTACTAATAGTGTCACTGAATCTGCAGAATATATGCATCTATAAGAGAACATAGGCATTTTCAAAGAAGTTAAACACTTTTAACAGAACTAATTATTTACCAAATTGTCTATTGAAGGATAACAGAATTTCAAGTGAAAAGAATTCTAAGTGCAATCATTTAACAAGTTCAAAAGGTCAAATGTTGTCATCACTGTTGTTTCCTCAAGCTGCAGCTTCATAAACATGTTAAAAAGAATCTAAATAGGCTCATGCACAATATAATATGTCTCTAGTGAAAAAAAGCATTTTCGGTGGGAAATTCAGATCTTAAAGCTTTTAGAGATTACAGAAAAAAAAACACACTCAAACTGCCTTGCCAGTGTATGTCATGAATCTCCACAATAAGAACAGTCACACAGATCACCAGTTTCCTCACAAAACATCAACATCATAAACAAATTAACCCTTTCATATAAAAACAGCTAATTAAAGTAAAAACAGCTGCCTCAAATCAGAAATCATATTATAACATTTCAATCAGATACCCACCAGTTAACCAGGCCAGAGAGAGAGAGAGCGAAAAAAAGGAACCTAATATATATATATATATATATATATATATATATATATATATATATATATATATATATATATATATAAACATATATTTAGCTATCTATAAAACACCATTAATGTACTGTATTAAAGTTTAAATGTATCTAAACAAAAATATCTAAAACATCTGGTTAGAAACACTAATCAGAAACACCTTGTTACCCCACCACTGACCCACTAGAAAAATGCACTTTGATAATAAGTCAGATTATACTATTACTGAAGAATTAGAAGACATAAATCATTTGTAGTTATTTAAAAGGGAAAAGTATGTAAAGTACTTATAATGGGGAAAAGAGTGAAAAGGAACACTGGTAAAAAAAAAGAAAAGGAAGAAAGGAGAGAGAGAGAGAGATAGAATATTATTTAAATTCTTAGTACTATATGTGATTAGTAGAAGTAAATATCGAAAGGAAAAATAAAGTTAATAATAAAAATGATTCACATTACCTTACAGCATAGACACTTTCCAGAATCAAATATATTATGATTCATAAAACAAAGCATTTAAAATTAGAAGGAATTTATTTATTTATTTGTCCTTCAGTTTGTTTAGTTTTGTTTGCTCCCTCCTTCACAGACCATCCATTTTTTGTTGCCTGTCTGCCTGGGATGACCATTCCATTTCTTCTATGTCTGACAGTATTTTCTTCTTCTGGATAAATTCTACTGCTTCTTGTATGGAATCAAAGATCTTCACTCCTTCTGGCAAGGTGATTCTTATTCTTGCAGGAAAAATAATTTGAGCTTTAATTTTGGCTTTTTTCAAGGACTTAATTAGAGGAACACACTCCTTTCTTCTGGATATGACTGTAGAGTTGTAGTCACTGTCAAAACAAATACATTTTTTACCCATCTTGATAGGAGAATTAGTCCAAGCTGATTTCAGCACTGAGTCCTTGTATTGCGAGGAAAGAAATCTAACTATTATAGACCTGGGGATAGATTAACTCAGAGATGAAGCTGGATTTGTCAGGGACTGATGTGCCCTCTCAGTTCTAAAAAAGAGGGATTCAGTCATGTTTAGTGCCGATGAAAACCACTTATTGAAAAACTGAATCATGTTAGCACCCTCTTTTTTTCTCAGGTATTCCATACATACATACAAATATTTGTAAATTTGTTCAGTCTTTCTTACATAGAACACTGAACATTTTTGACATAGGGATACATAAACAACCCCTTTAGACAAACAACTGTGTCTACCATTAATATACTATGTTTCATTTTTTATTACAACATAACCGACATACAAGGCATCTTTACAAACTGGCATGAACCATAAACCACATTTAAACATGCCTTTATTCATACCATCCTTGTGGCTGGCAGGTGTAGAAGTGATGATACCTGATGAAGTAAAATCTCATCCAGAATAGATTGTTGGGGGTTATTTTTGCCATATCTTGTTGGAATTTTATTAAGTTGAGTAAATACAAAGAGGATCATGCTATTGCTTGCTGAATTTACAGATAACGACTCAGTCAATATTTACTTCACTCAGGAAGGTAATTTCCTTTGATATTGTAACTGCTATCCAGGATAGTATGTTTTCAAGTATTAGAATGTTCTGTCCTGGGTGGATATATAGCATAGCAATGCATATGCTCTTGGGTCTATTAAGTTTTAGGAATGAGATTAGGATTTCTGTTTTTCCCAGACTTGAGATTGTACTTGTATAGTGAGTTACTATTACTATGAGCATATTTGGAAATATTATAGCTATTCCTCCTGCATTTTATGTGTTCTAGAAAGCCAAGTAATATTATAATTTAGGTTAGTATTTCAGGCTTTAGCCATGTCTCTGTTGTGGCTAGGATGTCCGGATTGTGTTGAGTCATCCAGGCATGAAAATTTGTGATTTCATTGCAGATGCTTCTAAAGTTTAAACTCATTATTTTTAAACATTTAGGGTGTATTTTTTTATTTGGGGTTTGGTTGGGACCAGAGTTGGGATGGATGTCACCATACTTGATGTATGGTGCAGAAAGATGCTTTGTTTCTTATGGCATTTTCAGCAGAAATGGGTAGAAGTATTACCTTGGCTTTGGGATTGATTTTTTTTAATTTTTATTTTGTTTAGTATTTTGGGGTTAGAATAGTCGAATAGAGTTATAGGAACTACTTTTGAAAAGATTTTTGAGTAGCTAGTGGGAAGATGGTTGATAGGTGAGGATGAAGTAATGGTTGAGTAATGGTTGAGGTATTCTTAATTATTATTACTACTGGTGGGGATGTTAGGAATGAGAGGAAGAGGATGAATAAGGTGATACAGGGTGGAAACAGCATGGTTAGTGTTGTAAAAATCTTTTAATATAGTGAGGTGAGCTAATGAGCAGCAATGATAGTGTGGAAAATAGGTAGGTTTTGATGAGGAGAGAGCTGAGTAAGATTTGGGAAGGAATTTAGAACAGAAATAGGTGGGGATTGTGTACTGAAAACAGTTTGCAATTGGATAGTGCAGGTAGGCACAGGATAGGAGGAGGAATAGAGGAGGCAGAGTAAGAAAGATATAGGATTAGATGTAGTTGTGGAAGGTGAGAATTGGGGGCAGGTTAGGGAAGCAGAATGAAGCTTGAGTGTAGCGAGGGATGATCAGAGTGGGTTGTCCCATGGTGGAGAAAGTACCAGGAAAACAATCTGTAAAACTGCTGTGAGACAGGACAATCTGACAGGACAATTTTAAAGACAGTAAAACAGGCTGCAAGATTCTTGTTAACATCCCCCAAAGTTAACTACAACAGCCAGTATTTCAGTGACCTTAGCTTGAAATGAGGCCATGGTAGCTGGAAAACAACTGAGATGAGGGGATGGCCAATTAGGTACTTCAATGGAATGCAGTTACTCCCTTCACATATGTTTATTCACCAAGAACAATTAATGAGCTAAAATGTTTATGGATGCAAAGACAGTGGGGGAATTTAATAAAACCTACACTTTTTTCTGTGTAGGCACCCTGCCACACTGCTTACAAGGGTGCAAACATTTTTAGATTCAGTAAGTGCTGATGAGTGGCACCCATTCATCGGCCATTAGAGAAACATCTGTGGCATGCAAATCACCTCATAAGCAGGTGAATCTCATGCAAATGAGGCAGGTAGGGTGATCCAGCAAGCAGATAGGCATCTGTTCAGACCCCATGTCAGTGTCTGTAGTGTACACTGAAAAAGTCTGTATACAGGAGTGTAGGCAGACAAAAGGGGTTCTAAAAATGTAGATATATGTACAGAAATGTCATACTACATACACATATGAGTGAAACTATTACCCTGTATGTTGGAATATTAAAGAAAATAAGTTAAATCATTTTTTTTGTAATAATCTGGGCATGTTTGCCCATTGCGCTGTAGTGTGCAAACATGTGTGGAGTCCCTACAATGCTGAATCGGTGCTGTTGCTAACGTAGTAGGGCTATGAAGTATATAGTTTCCAGGCTGTGAGTATGGATACCTATGCAAATAAGGTGGAGTTATTGAACAGCAGAAAGGAGTAATCATGTCTACGTACCCCTTTCATGTAGGCTTAGACCCATGTTGCTGTTCACACAGGATATAGCTGATACTGGGGGGTTGGGTATCTTCTGACTCCTAAGCTTATTTCAGCTTAGATGCATGTGTTTGTGTGGTGCATCACATGGCTGAGTGTATCCTTTCATGGGTGTGTGTCCAGTAACTTCTAAGCTCTGTTTACCTTCAGTGAGTGTGTTTGCATGGAGTGCTGCTGTGGTGAGCATGTCTGAAAAAAATAAATTTAATTACTTTTGACCCTTATTTAAGCTAAAATAGGGCCATTAAACGATGTTAATTGTGTTGTAGGCAGGTGGAATGCATCATAGTTAGACAATCACACATTCTGCACTTACAGCAGAGCTCTATAAAGTATGCATACACCCTACATTCTGATTTTTCCCCAATACTCTGGATCATTGGAGTACATACTTGGGAATTTTAACTGAGAGAATGCTAGGGACTGCTGCAGGTCTGCTGCACATGAATGTGCTAGATGCTTAAGTCAGCATTGCTTCTGCTGCTGACAATAAGCCTAGACAGAGAAAGAGAAGAGTGTTCAGGACCAGGATAACTTTCTAGGAGCATCATGAGCTGGAGATTGTAGAGTGCTACAGGGTGGGTAGGGACATATTACAAGAACTCACTGAGCTCTGCCACTCTCAACTCAGACCCAGAGCTAACAGGGGGGAACCCATCCCAGTGGAAACAAAGGTATGTGTAACCCTTAGGATACTAGCTACAAGTACTTTCCAAAGACCAACTGAAGACATGATGGAGGTCTCACTGGCCTCTGCATTCAGGATATGCCACCAGTGCCTGGATGCAATGCAACTACATGCCAGTGAGCATATTCTTTTCCCCTCACCTCTGAGGTGAGAGCCAGCAATGTGCAACACTTCTACCATGTAGCACACTACTCTGAAGTACTGGGTGCTATAGAATGCACTCATGCACACATCAAGGTACCACCTGGTGAGGAGAGTAGAATCTAAGTCAACCGCAAGGGGTACCACTCCATCAACTGCCAGGTTGTGTGCAATGCCCAGTGGATTATCCTGAACATGTGTGCTGGCAGCCCTAGCAGTTATCACAACTCCCATATCTGGCATGCATCACAGCTGTATTAGTTGCTTACTAGGGGAGACATCCCACACAGCCATTTATTGGGGGATTCTGGCTATGCCCTGGAATGTGGATGATGATCACATGAGAAATGCACATAGACCCACAGAGGAATGTCATAACGAGGCACACACACAAACTAGGAGCATCATAGAGTATGTGTTTAGGCTTCTGAAGTCATGCTTCCAGTGCGTTGATATATCTGGTGGAGCCCTGCAGTATTCTCCAGCCACATGTGCACATATGTTCACAGTATGTGCTATGTTACATAAAATGATCGTGCAGAAAAAACTGCAGCAGGATCAGCAAAGGGAAGGGATACACAAACCCCACCAGTACCTAGGTCACCACAGTCACAGGAGGACTTGGAGGAGGAACCGCCTGCTGATGTCCCTGTAGGCAGATGCAGGTGTGCTCAGTATGCCCTGGCTTTGGCTAAGAGACAATGCATAGCACATTCACTGACAACTTAGTGACCTATGGACTGACACTTTACTCTTACTCATATACATATATTAAAATTGATGCCAGCCAATCCTCACAACCTGTACCTATCCATGTATTGACTGTGTATTGCTTGCATCAGACAGAGGCATCCCTGAAATACAGTTCTGTCAACTGATGCATTCACAAGGTAAGTCTTTAACTTACACAGTACTTGCAAGGATTAGTATGATTTGGTATTGAATGCATGGATCTGCTACATTTCTGCAAGTAAATATAGTAGGCTATTTGGACAGAAGTAACATCCACATGTGACTACAGATACCCAGTCCACAATCATGTGTCCTTTAATATTCACTAGGCCTCATGCATGAAATATTCACTACATCATGTTAAACAGTGGGGTTACATGATATTTGGACTGCTGTGTATCCCAGCAGAACATGCAGTGTTGTTCCCCTACCCTCAACACAGCAGTGTTCCCATATAACTCCTTTAACAGTAACTCATAAGGGGTATATCAGCAGTCTAGGAAATCTCAGGACAGTAACATAAAAATTGATCATACATTGTATGTCTCACCTAACACAGGAATAACAACATACATATTTATGCTACGGATTGTGTGATGAATGACTCCTCTCTGGCAGCTTATGTGGCTCAGTAGACTAGGAAAATTAGCATGGGTGATGATGTTGATAGTTTTAATCTAAAAGTATCCTTATCTTTTTGGATGTGAGGTATTATTATGTTTTTTTTTACAGACTCATAATCTGTGTGTGGTGTAACAGTATTAACCTCTGTCACATATTAATTACATCAGACAGCTGAAGAATGCCGTGGACAGTTTGAGTGAAGTGCAGTACTGCAGAAACAGGGACACATGCTATTGTCTGTGATATGCAAAATCATAAAAAAATTGTTTCTCCCCGGGTAGACCAATTGTATCTGGGCAAGGTTCATTGACTGAACCATTGTCAATGTATCTAGAATGTCAACTGAAACCATTGTTAGGGTGAGTTCAAGCCCAAATTAAAGATACTAATGAGTTTTTTAGGCTAATGGATGATTTACAGGTTACAAATGATACTTATTTGTGTACGCTTGACGTACAATCATTGTATACTAGTACACCACATACTTGGGGTATTGAAGCTGTGAAATACTTGTTGACCCAATATGGGATGTGAGAGTGTTCGATCTCGCCGTTTGTTCTTACACCTGGATTCGGAGCCGATCCTCGGCGCTTGCAAGCTCTGCATCGAGAAGAAGCTCGAGACTAACCTAACTCCCACAATCCCCTCTGCCTTTACCTCAGATCTAGTTTGCCGCTGCAGCATCACTTGATCGAGCTCGAGCACCTAAAGCTAAGATTTAAACTTGTTTCTTGTATTTTTTGAAGTTAGAATTTCTCTAAATCTTTGTATTTTGACTGTGTGTGAGAGTGATATTGTCTCGAGGTTTTTCTCGGTTCCAGTTAAAGTTATTTTAACTTTGTTAGAGTTCCTCGGCCTATCCCTCCCTTCAGGATTTGACTACCGGATAGACACTACTACTGGATTTGACATTTTTAGCGGATTGGACATTATTACTGGACTTTACTGTTATTGTTTGCTACCTTTTAGCTTTTTAAGATGTCTGAAAAGGCTACATCTGGGTTCAAGCGTTGCCAGTGTGGCCAAAAGATGTCAGTTACTGACAATCATAGTTCCACTGTCTTGGCCCTCTCCACCTGCAAGAAGACTGTTCTATTTGTCATTCTTTCAGTGGGAGGGTCATGACAGATAGGCGCAGGAAACTCATGGATAGGGGTTTGTTAAAACCTACCTTTCAAGAGGCTCTGGATGCTTCAGACCAGGCATCCAAATCCTCGAAGAGCCCAGGTCATCGGCTCCGAGCTCTTCAGTTAAGGTTCGATCACCGGTTCCACAGACTTCAGGGCCGAGTGTTCAACTGTTATCAGTTTCTGAGCCTCGAGTCTTGGAACCGGTGACGGAGCTTCCTCCCGACACTGTTGAGGTCGGCTCCGTCGATTCCTTCGACGCCTTCCAGACCCCTCTCCGACACCGATGTAGACCGCGTGCTGTAGAAGTTAATGGAGAATACGGCCTTATCCAAACTCATCTCGGTCTCCTCTCAGTTGGTGCCTATCTCCATCTGTTCCTCCTCTGAGACCTGTCCAGTCTTCGGAGCCGGAAGAAGCTGATCTCCTGATTGTGGAGCCGTCGGCTCCATTCACCTCGAGATCCATCCTTGGTTCTGGGACGGCTCGGATCGACTCGGTTCCGTCGATACCTTGGTGCCTGTTTCGGGATTCTTCCCATTTCTTCGAACCGAGATACCTCAACTTGGGATCCGGGGCCTTGATCTCATGAGGAAGGTGTTGTCTACCCAGACAACCACATCAGCAGAAACAGCTTCTCCTCCCATAAAGGACCGTTATCCTCCTCTGCACCCACGGCTACATCTGAGCACCTGTGTCTCAGCCACCCCTGGAGGGTGCCCCTCTTGAGGCTTCTTCGGATGCTCCCGCCGAAGAAGTCCCTAGGAAAAGATTGTGTAAGAGGAGACACTTAGATTCTCCACAAGAGTCTTTGACATCGGACACTGATTTGGATGAGTCAGAAGGGTCCCCAAAGTCACCTCAGAAGATGTCTCCTTTTCTGACATCTTGGAGATCGTGAAGCAGAGAGGTGATTGGCAATCCCTCCCCCCTTCTGAGGATGAGTCAGTGCTGCTGAAGGCATTTGGTGCTCGCCTTTCCTCCTCCTGGGTCCGATGAGTTAATGGAGCTGATTGCTCGGAGACTCCTGACATGGTGGAGCCAGTCCCTAGAAAGCCTAATAAGTATATTACTGCACCCCAAGAAAAGGCTTTTCTAACAAAGGGAGTTCCAGTGGACGCTATGGTGGTGGCAGCAAAAGGAGATGTCCTCATCTGTCCATCCCCCTAACAAAGATTCTAGGACTATGGACAGGCACGGGAAGCGCATTTTAGTTCAGCGGCTTTTTCTATGCGATCCCTGAACTATTTGACCCACTTCACACGACTACAGAGGGATCTAATCAAAGAGTTGGGAGATACCCTCCAGGGTACTACAGATGCTGCTGTTTCAGAGAAAGTTACAGCACATCTCAATACCCTTACATCCATTGTAAACTCATCCATGAGGCTGATCTCATACGCAGCTGAAGGATCGAGTAGGGCAGCAGCCTCAGCGATTGCGACAATCCTGGATGCGCTTATGTTCATTTGCGGAAGCCTTCAAGTCTTCCTTTACTACCCATTTGACAGTGCCACTCTCTTTGGCCCCTGTGAACAGGAGGGAAAGACTCTGTCTGCTGTCGGAGTCCCCCCATCCAGACCGAAAATGTAGTTTCAACCCCAAGGATCTTTCCCAGGCACACAGGGTGATGCCCCTCTAGAGGCAGAGGAGGGGCAGAGGTGGAAGAAGCCGTCCCAGCCGGAGGGGAGGGGTGAAACCAAGGTGAGAGGGATACACCCCTGGAAAACCTTTCCAGCACTCCTGAGAGGAGGCCCGACTGTCCTGCTCTGGAGGCAGTCGGGGTCTTAGCTTTATACCCTCAGGCCTGGCAAAATCTTACATCAGACAATTGGGTAAAAGCGTTGTTACCAGAGGCTACAGAATACCCTTCCTACTGCCCCCATTCCAATGAAAAGACTCCCAGATGTGCCCATCTGCGAGATCCTGCAGCTATAGAAATTTCAAAGCTGCTAGAAAAAAGAGTCATCCAACCAGTCCCAGCGGACCAAAGAGGATTCGGAACTTACTCAAGGTTCTTTTTAGTTCCAAAGAAGACAGGGGACTGGAGGCCGATTCTGGACCTAAGCAACCTCAATACAGAAAGAAAAGTTCTGAATGGTCACGCTTCAATTGATCCTTCCATTTTTACAGAAGGACGACTGGATGTGCTCAATAGATCTAAAGGACACGTACTACCACATCAAAATGGCCAGGGATCACTTATGCCCGGCTGGGAGCCAGCCACTTTCAGTGCCCTTGGTCTGACCTCAGCCCCCAGGGTTTTCACCAAATGCATGGCAGTGGTGGCGTCTCACCTGAGACGCCTGGGATTCCAGGTGTTTCCGTATCTGGACAACTGGCTCCTGTCTGCCACCACCCAGCGTCAACTGATACAGGCCAGGGATTACACACTACAGCTTTGTATTCACCTCGGAATTTCCAAAATCTTCACTACAGCCATCACAGCATATCTTATTCATAGGAGCAGAATTATCATTTAATTCTAAGACTTCCCCCAGAAAGGATAGCCTCACTACAAAGCCACATAACTCTTCTTCTGTCATCCAGGAAATCCCCAGCAAAACTGGTTCTGAAGGTTTTTCATGGCAGCTTCCTCATACCATTGGGAAGACTGCACATGAGAGTTCTGCAATGGCTACTGTTTGCACAATGGTCGTTCCAACAACTTCCTCTGACACACAAAATTACATGCAAATCACACCTAGCCTGGTGGCTTCAAACTTGCAACCTTTCCAGTGGAAGACCATTTGTGCTAGGTGACCACGGACGCTTCCCTGATAGGGTGGGGGGGGCATCTTTCAGGGACAAACAGTCCAAGGCGAATGGACCGAGTTAGAGTACAATCTGCACATCAATGTTCTAGAGTTGAGGGCAGTGTTTCTAGTGTTGCAACACTTTGCTCCCCTTCTTCCTCTAGGGACTATTGCAGTACAGACGGACAACATGTCCGTAGTCTGGTACATAAACAAGCAAGGGGGAACCAAGTCTTATCAACTATGCAGAGAGGCCATGAGAATCTGGCAATGGGCGGAGTCCACAGGTTGCTTTCTGATAGCAACGCATATCCCGGGGTCATCCAACGTCATAGCCGACAGGCTGAGCAGAGCAATCCTGTTGCCTCACGAGTGGTCCCTCAAACAGTCAAGTGGGGCCAGCCTTCCTGCGATGCCTCCAATGAACGCCAAATGCAGGAGCTACTTTGCCCTATTACCCTCCAGGGAGGTCCCCACTCCTGTACGCTTTTCCTCCCTTTCCCCTGATTGCAAAGTTTCTGCAGAAAGCCAACAACTTGCAAAGGACGATAATCCTCATTGCCCCATTCTGGCCTCGTCAAATTTGGTTCCCCTTTCTTCTGGCACATCGCATCTGGGACCCTGGATGCTGGACCCGAACCAGATCTACTGACACACTTTCCAGGGCTCCCCCCCCCTGCTCTTGTCACTCCACCTAGCAGCTTGGCTGCTCCCTACTTAGCCAGATCTGATCTTCTCTCACCTGCAGTTCAGAATATACTAATAGCTTCTCATAAAGCTTCCACTACAAAGACCTACACTAGTAAATGGGTGTTCTGGGCAAATACACAGCATTTGGACCCTGTTATAGCTCCTTTAAACAAGATCTTGGAGTTTGTGACAGAATTGTTTCACCAAGGAGCTTCTCCAGCCACTTTAAGGGTGCAATTGGCTGCCATTTCCAACTTTCATGTGGAAGAATGTGGGGCACCTGTTATGGCTCACAGACTTTGTAAGGCCTTTTTGAAAGGATCTTTCCATATTAGACCACCAGTTAGAACTCCTACATCTCCTTGGAATCTAAATCTCTTATTATCTAAGTTGATGCTACCTCCATTTGAACCAGCCTCCTCTTGTTCATTGAAGTATTTGTCATGGAAGACCCTCTTTTTGGTAGCCATTACATCCGCTAGGCGAGTGTCTGAGCTTCAGGCTCTCCATTAAACACCCTTATCTGATCTTTCATTCTGACAGAGTATCTCTTCGCACTAATCCATCCTTTCTCCCCAAAGTCTGCTCTATTAATAACAATAATCAATCCATTGAACTGCCTACAAAATCACTCCAATAAGTTGGAGTATATGTTACACAAGTTGGATGTTCATAGACAACTTAGATTTTACTTGGATAGAACAAAAGATCACAGGAAATCTGATCAACTTTTTGAAGCTTTGATAGCAGGAAAGGTGTAGCAGTTACTAAATGAACCCTTTCCAAATGGCTAACTGATTGCATTATATTCGTTTATGATTCTTCAGAACAAACTTTACCTACAAGATCAGTTTCTACATCCCTGGCTCATGCAGCTCGCCTACCATTAGACACTATTTGTGCACCTGCCACTTGGTCTAAACCACATACGTTCATTTCTCATTACAAGGTAGACAGGGTTTCTAGGACAGGGCAACCTTTGGTTCCACTGTGCTCAAGAACGTTCTCCGTGAGTTCCTCAGGAACATGGAGCTAGCGACGCTACCCAGGTGTAAGACAAAACGGCAGATCGAACACTCTCACATTTAGAAGTTATGTCCTTACCATAACGCTCCATGTGGAGTGTTCATCTCCTCCCACCCTCAGGAAGAACGTGCAGTTTGGTGCCTGGTCTGGATTATTTGGCTTCTGCTTTGCAGTGGTTGTATATATATGTATATCTTGTATATATATATATATATGGATAAGTGCTTGTACAGTATGTTGTTTGTTTTTTGCATGAATATGCTCTCTCTCTGACTCCTGATTTGCTTGCAAACTAGATCTGAGGTAAAGGCAGAGGGGGATTGTGGGAGTTAGGTTAGTCTCGAGCTTCTTCTCGATGCAGAGCTTGCAAGCGGCCGACAGGGGAGAGAGGGATCCAGCAACCCAGTGTAAGACAAAGGCCATGGAACGTTATGGTAAGGACATAACTTCTAATTATATACCGAGGAACATGTTGATTTCCTTCTAACCTTGGTTAGTTTAGTCTTAGAGCACAATGTTTCTCATTTCAGGGACAAATGTTTTTTACAGGTCAGTGGAACAGCGATGGGGACTACGTTTGCCCCCATCTATGCTGATTTGTATATGGGTTATTTAGAGTTTATTTTGATTTATGATGAAGGTAATCCTTTTTCTGGTGAGTTAACCATGTGGAGACGATACCGCAATGATTGTTGGGGTACCTGGTTAGGAACCATGGATCAATGGAAACAATTTGCATCCTATCTTAATGCTAATAAGTTTGGTATTCATTTTACTGATGGGATAGAATTGTTTACTATTGAATATTTTGATGTTAGTGTCTCAAAAGCCCTTGCTGGTACTATTGTTACAAGCCTGTATAGAAAGCCTTTTGTAAAAATGCATTTTTGGAAGCTTCCAGTTGTCACCCTAGATTTATGGCTGACAATATACCTAAAGCTCAATTCCAGAGAATAAGAAGGATATGTAGTAATGATATGGATTTTAAAAGGGAAGCAGTACAGTTATCAAAAAGATTTATTGAGAGGGGCTATAATGTAAGAAATATTAAAAATGTTAGTGAACAGGCTATTGTTTACAATAGGGATGAATATTTATCTAGTGATAAATCTGAAGTTAAGAAACATGATTCAGGCATTAGATTGATAATAACTTTTGGAACAAATACATTTATGTTTAAAAGGATAGATAGTAAATAAACATTGCAATGATGTTTTTTTTTTGTCAGTTTTTGGATGACCAGTGTTCCTTTGGTTATTGTAGGGGGGAAAGTATGTGGGAAATGTTTTCTTGGTATAAACATAACATTTCTGATAAGATCAAAGAGAGGGATAGTTTGCCTAATGGCAGCTCTAGTTGTAGTCACTGTGTTTATTGTAAAAGGGTTTCCTTCACTAAGTCCTTTACATCAGGTAATACTCCTAGTGTCTTTGAAATTCGTACTTTGATAACTTTGATAAAATTGGGTGGTTTACATGGCTATATGCCAGTGTGGAGCATTTTATATAGGCCAAACCTCTAGATCTTTCAAGACCCAAATAGCTTTACATCATAGTGACATTAATTGTAAAAGACAGAGGAGTGTATTGTTCAAGCATATTTTGGTTCATCAGTCTGCGCATTTTGTTTTTTTAGGGATTGATGCAGTTTTTGGTAGGGGTATGAGTGACAGTAAAAGGCATATGTTATTAGATAAAAAGGAGATATGGTGGATTATTAACTTAGGAGCTTTATATAAGCCTGGGTTAAATGAACACTGGTAGATGAATATTCTTAAAGTGTTACAAGTAAACTGTTTGAAAATGCCTTGCTGTCATGTTTACATTTATAATTTGTAAGACACTGTTGCTTTAAGCCACTGACTTTTAAAGGCTGTAGTGTGTGATGGAGGATGTACTACACTGAAGACAACAGGGGGTGAAACCGGTCTGTTTTTTTATGCTGCTATCACCACTGTTCGAACGTATAATAAAGAAGATAATTTCTTCTTTTTTGTTATTATTTGGCTCCTGTTCATTTTATTATGTGCTTTATTGAGTGCTGGATCATTGGAGTGGCTTGATTGTGTTGGTATGGTCCGTGCACCGAGCTGGCTACATGCACATTGGTTTTGGTGTATATATATATATATATATATATATATATATATATATATATATATATATATATATATATATATATATATATATATATATATTGAGAGAGAGAAAAAATACATCTCAGTCTCTCCCCATGTATCTACATAACATATATATATATATATACACACACACACACACACACAGCTATATTTATATCTATGTGATATACTATCACACATTTAAAATGTTGCTCATAAGATCTAAAGTAAGGGCTCAACAGTATATAATGCACTTACCTACAGAACCCTGTACCTGCTGGATGTCACCACACATACAGCATGAGATGAGCTGGTGGTGTAATCTTTAATGTTGTCTACACACGCATGGACAGGGCACATTGTTCTTGCCCACAGACTTGCCCATCCAAATGCATACAGCCACATATGACTAAACTGGTAACTATAGCCACATACTTAGGATAACTAACAAGTTATCTGACTGGTAGGCTACTAGATGCAGACAACAGTACAAAGAATATCACTTTGCAAGCTCGAGATGCAGTTCAACACAAGCCTAGTTTGTGTAATCCACAAGTACTTTGCCTGGAGTCATATATAAAATAGATGTCAGACATGGCATTTGTGATACGATTGGTAGGAGTTCTAGTCTCACTCCAGGCCACTTGGTATGTGTGTGTGCATGTGTATCCCCTGCAAAACAACTGTGAATCCCTCATTGACTAAACTGCAATGGTTCTGCACTTTATGGCCCTGTAAGTTGCTGCTGGCTTCCAAACTGTTGTCTTCTACAAGACCTGCTGATGTCATCTACCTTAAGACTACCAGCTGCCATTGACCTTGTAAGTTGTTGCCAGCTTCCAAACTGCCCTCTTCTACAAGGCCTTTTCATGTCATCTACCTTATGACTACCAGCTGCCATTTGCCCTGTAAGTTGCTGCCAACTACCAAACTGCCATTTTCTACAAGGCCTGCTGATGTCATCTACCTTAAGATTACCAGCTGCCATTATAATGTCAGACTTAAGCTGTGGTGCATGTCATAAGCATTGTAATCTAATTGTGCAGGACTAGATAGTTAGGGGTACTAATCTCACTGCAGACCACTCAGTATGTGTGTGTCTCCATACAACATAAATATGATCATCTCAATAACTTAGAAAAATGTAGGGTTTTACAGTATTTTGGTTGTAGCAGATGATGTGGGCCTCCAAATGCTTGACCACAACTAGGCGTGCTAATATCATGAAACATAAGATGTTCTAAAGAGACAGTAATAGCAGACTTGTGGTGTAGTGCATGTTTCATGCACTGTGATCTGTAGTGTGTACCGTTAGGTAAGAGTTCTAATCTATATGTAGCCACCTTGCAGTGTGTGTGTGTGTGTGTGTGTGTGTGTGTGTGCTGTGCCATGTCCTGTAAACAGTAATTTGAAGTGGTGCTATCCTCAATGCAGTCAGGTTTGTGTGTGGCTGTTAGAACATTTTACATCAGCTTATGGAATCATGGGTTCATAGGTTCATAGGTGTGTACTAGGCTAATGCCCCTGGAGTGTCTACAAACCTAGTCCATAGGATTAACTTGGCATCATGCCAGCTGACCATAGTTCCCAGTGCATCTGTTGAGAAGAGCCACTGGAGTGATCCCCAGGGTGAATTTTCCATTTCCCATCCACTCATCAAGATTTCTCTTGAAGAGGGCCAGTGAGGTGCTTTGTTTGACATGTATGGGAAGTCTATTCCATAGCATGGGCAATCTCTGGGTTATGGACCTGTCCCTCCAGTATGTTCTGTTGATTGTGGTAATGAGGTTGAAGTCTCTGGAGTGTGTGGTGCGGAGGGATTGTGATTTCTTTAGATGTAGCATTTCTAAAAGTGCTGGGTCAGACATGGCTTTGTAACTCAAGTAGAGATCACCTCTAAGTAGCTGATATGAGACAGAGAATAGGTGTAGATATTTGAGCCTGTCCATATAGGACAAGTGTTTAAGGCATACGTTCCTCTTTGTGAGGTACTTTTGTGGCCACTTCAGTTGTTGCAGGTGTCTAGTGAGGTACATTCCAAATGGGGCATTGTACTCAATGACAGGCCTAATGAGGAAAGAGTAGAAGGAGACAGTGACCTCTTTCTTCCTGGATGCAAAACCCTTAGTAATGAGATGTGTCACATAGAAGGACTTTCTGACCACAGTGACAATGGGGTGGTCAACAGAGAAGTTGCTGTCAACCTGTGTTCCCAGATCTCTTATAATGCCTTCTGTGTTCAGTGGACTACCATCAATGCGGTAATTCATGGGAACCAGTTTTTTCTGCAAAGGAGATGATGACACATTTTTTGGCATTGAGCTTAAGACCATGTCATTGGTCTCAGTGAGGCCTTTCTGTAGGATTTCAACATCACTTGGGGAGTTAATAATAGCTCCCAACTTGCAATCGTCTGTGAACTTTGTCAGCCAAAGTCCCTTCATGTTGGCCTAGACTTCAAAGAAGTAGATACCAAACAGGAGAGGACCCAGGACCGAGTCTTGTGGGACTCCACTCATGACTGGTCGGCAGTCTGACTTGGAGTCAGCTACTTTCACACTGTGGGTTCTATCTGTGAGCCAGTTTGCAACCAACCTAGTGATACAGAGGATGATGCCTAGCTTAGTGATTTTTTTCTATGATTCCTGAGTGGGGAATGGTATCAAAGGCCTTGGCCAGATCAAGGAAGGCTGTATGAACCACCTTGCCTTCATCCACAGCTCTGGTGACTGACTCAAAGAAGTTGACCAGGTTGAGCAGGCATGATCTACCCTTCACAAAACCAAACTGTGTGGGATCCAGAATTTGGAGATTCCCTATATCCTTGTTTATTAGGTCCATGATGATGCATTCCATAGCTTGCATATCAGACTCATCAGGCTAATGGGGCGATAGATCCCAGGGTCTGTAGTTGCTCCACTTTTGTGGAGATGGATGACTGTAGCAGTGCACCATTTGATAGGTACAAAGCCTGAATTGAGGCTGTGATTGAACAGGGCATACAAGTGAGGTGTCAGTTCACTCTGTAGTTCATGTAGTACACAGCCAGGGATATGGTCAGGTCCCATAGAATCTGTATTCTTGGCCTTAGACAGTGTTGTTTTAACCTGTGCAGCAGTAATACTGGGTGCCTGGCAATCTACTGATATTCCGATTGGTCCTTTGGAGGGGGGTAAAGTTGGCACTGAATCTGTCGACCAGTATATTCGCAATATCTGTTGGCTCGTTATAGGATGCACCATTGTAGAGTAGCTCAGAGCAAATCTGGGTATTGCCGTGGAGATTCTTTACATAACTATAGAAGGCCTTGTGGTTGTCTTTACTATCTGCTGTGTCTGTTTTCATAGCTAGCTTTAGAGGATTTCATGAGGGATCTCAACACTGGTCTTAGTAAACAATAAAAAAACAAAATGGACAATATAAAACCAAAGTAGGTGGGGGGCTTTGCCCTCCACACACCCCATAACTATATATTCTAACTCCATGATCACTCTACGATGGGGAACAGGACATATACCTTGTATTTGCTTTTTTTTCTAATTGTTGGGCAAATGAACTGTCAGGCAAATGAACTGTCGGACAAATGTACTGTCAGGCAATTGGGATGCCTGAAATTTCTGTCAGACAAATGAATTGTCAGGCAAACGAAGGTGATCCTATACTACATGTACATGTACATTTTACAATGGTGGACAATATGCACAATACAGTTTACAGTAGTATACTGTATATACATGTACAATTTATAACGGTATACTATATATGCATGCACAATTTACAAGAGCATATTTAGTTATCAGCTTTATCTATTACATTACCATAAAAAGATTAAGCATTGTGTCAAAAGCACAACTTTTGTTATTTGCTAGCACTTATAGATATCTTCAAGATAAAAAGAAGCCATATTACATCTGTACTCTTTCCTTAACAGATTCATCATTAAATATAATGCGTCCTTTGGCATGTACAAATCCAAGTATATTGCTTAACTAGAAAGGCCCCAGCAATTATAAACAAACAGTTACAGGCCTTAACTAGATCAACTATCCTATTAGATTACTATAATTCTTTCTATATTCTATGGCCTACCAGCTGTTCCAGGTTGACATCTGTCTCACTTTTCAAGTCATGAAAGTCTCAGTCCTGTTTGGCCTCCTATTTTTATTTTCACTAAACTAGTGACTCAAAAAACTTCCACTCTATGGGCTTACGTTTACATAAAAGAATAAAACAAGACTCGTTGGATGGATAGGATCATAACTCAATGTATTTCCAGCCAATGGAATAAGTTACCACTACAGGTTAAGCAAACTAATATTATGTCTGCCTTTTAGGCTTATCCTGATGATTGGTTGGGCAGACATACATTTACTTCAAGCTTACCTTGTACAGCTCTGATTAAACTGGGAATTGGTCCTTACAGAGTACTTGTAAAGGGTGACATAATCTTTTAAGAGTGTCTGCTTAAAGATTTATGTGGTAACGACTCGTATGCTCCATGTGATTGCTTGTATAGTATTGTTCCGATGTCCTGGTTTGTGAGTTTTCATACAGTTTTACAGTATGATAGTAAGCACACTTCCAATATCTACACATACTAACATTCCACTTAAATTTTTGGTTGGTATCTCTCAATATTATATGCCCCTTACCCATGCTTGTGTGGAGTAAACATTATGAATAAAAGTTACATATCCAAAAAACATCATAATCAATCATCTGCTTTGCTAAGCATAGGCATAGTTATGACTAATATAATTATATGTTCCACAATGGTAACACGTGACACTTACATGTCATCGGTTTTAGAATGGTGGGCTAGTCATTGATCAGTCACTCCCCTTAAACAATGGTCAGCAAGTAATTTCTACTTCATGCATTGTCTGGAGGTGTCAGCTTTCATTTCACTGAACCAGCAATAATGGCTGATGAGCAAAGTAGTAACTGTTAAGTCCTGTACAGTATATCAACCACTGATAGTCCATGGACACCTATGCATCCTGGTTGTGATCAGAGTTTTCAGCCCACTGCTATCTGACTGAAAGCAACCCAACCTCCCATGAATTCTGTTGGCAAATGTCAGCAGTCACCAACACAGTTATCATTAGTGTCACTTGACTATCCCTTTTTTTCTGCTCAATGTATCCCGTTTACCTCCTTACCTATCAGGTCAGTGGATAGAGAACCCTGACTAATCTTGCCTTATATTAACGATGTTGAAGTCTCTTATCTTCAGCTTCTGCAGCTCTAGTGATGACTGGTTTCTCATTTTCAGTATGTCTGTCCTTCTATCTACTGGCCTCAATAACCTATGGGATGATTGTGATTTCATAGTGGGACTAATTCCTCAACAGCTGAGCACAAATCAGGCTGTTACCATAACGTTTATAATCAATTATTGGTTCCTGTCTCTCTTCACCCAGTTTAGTCAATGCAGGCTATTTCCAGTATGTTTTATCAATATAGCTTCCCTCATATACTCCATGGTGTTCTTGACCATGGGAAGCCACAATGACCTTTTTGAACCTATACTAACAAGGAGCACATCATTTCTGATTTTATCAACATTGCACTGACTGTCTAGGTAGAAATATGATGTTGAATGCCCAGTGGAATGCTGGGCATAGCTAGCCTCCTTCTGTCATTCCCAAGTAACCTGTCCAACCATCCTGTGCAGATCATTGCTCCACAAAGCTGTTCCTAGACATTTTTCTATCATCTGTCACATGATTCACATCAGGGTCCTTGTAATCTTCAAAGGAAAATTAAATTAGAAAAAAATACTTTGCAAATGAGTTAATAACTTTTTGAACATGGTTTTGCATATAAAGCAATGGTCATTCAGTTGACTTGTTAAAAATTCAATACACTACAGATGGATGAACAATTGCATGAGGTTCGACATATTGATGAGAGCAGTTCTCCCATAGAAAATTACTGGCTGCTAGTTGTGCTGGCAGTGATGACATTTTTGGGGAATGGGAATGTCCTTGTTCTTCATGTTGGTGCGACTGTGGAGTTTTCATATATAAGTCTGGTAGGGGGGGGGCTTGCCCCTGCAAAATCACTTGGGAAAATGTTTTGGCCACTTTTGTTCAGCAAATGCAGTACAAGGATTCCAACCTTCAATGCATTCGCTTTCTTCCACCCAGAGTGGAAGTATTAAAATTACAGCTAAAACTTTGCTTACAGAAAACTTAAGAGATCTAAGGTTTATATGAAATTTATCCTTTCCATTGCATTTAATTCAGCATAATACCTTCTATTTGCTCCTCAACAACCAACTGAATCATTTATTCCTTTATTCCTGTACCCATTTGATGTCAATGCTTTGCTTTTGCAAGGAGCGTGTCTAAAAGATGATATGGTTGTAGATTCTGCATACGCTGGAAGACTTGAAATAAACTCATGCAAACCTAATAGAAATGAAAAAACATGAATATCAACTAGAACAACAACATATGCATAATGAAAATCAGTGTCAAACGAAAAAGACAAGAGACACTGTTGAATTTTGTAGGGCATTCAAAAGACTGGTGAAAGTGCAACTGAATAAAAACATATTAATGTAAGATTAATTGCAGTTCCTTTGGCCTTATGTTTACATGTAAGGCTGTAGATCTTTCAATTCACTTGTTAAAATTATGTGTTAACATTTAATTGTTGAAAGCATAAAAACAAATAGGTTTATGTTAAACTTATGACTGATTGAAAATGAATGCATCCTGCCTGTTGATATAATACTTGTGGTTTGTTCCTAGGAATCCAATAGAATCTTTTACATTTGTATCACTTTTAATGTGAATAGTTTACATTTTACAAGCTAGATTTCTCAAATGAGAAAGTGCAAACACTGCTGTGGTGAATATATAGGACATACAGGAACATTTGACAGAAGCAATATGTGTAAATTTAACAGTAATGGAATACAGAATATGACAGAGAAAAACTTTTCCTTTGGTTAACAAATCTTTAATAAAAAAGGCAGGTGATGGGTAATTTTAGTTTTGCAAACCATTATGAATGGATCTTGGAGAAAGTGGAACATTTGTTGTTTGCAGAAACAAAACTCTTATAGGTATACTAAAGCAACATTTTGCTGACTCAGGGAATGCACTACCATGCATCCATGCCTGCCAGTGCAGCCCAGTAAGCTGTTTAAATATGGTGACTGTTAATGTTGTTGCTTTGTAAATCAAACTAATGTGTTCCAGCATAGTAACAGAAAGTACTGAAGTGGGTAAGTTATTGACAGTAATTCTAAATTCTATTTACATTCTTTCAGCTATGCAGCTTGCAGCTTTATTTATGTAGGAAAGACCTGAGTGGTAAAATGCAGAAAAAAATTTGGCACGCAATAGAAGAAATAAAATGCTATTCATGTAGACAGTCATTTTGCAAGGCTAGACCGTAAGGATGCAGTGACCTAACAGTTCTCAGGGAATTACTGTATTAAAAGGAATATTGATTTGGAGGACATATGACATGAACTAGGTTGATAAAAAACATTTTTTAAATATTTATGACAGTTAACTGCTCTGTTTAAATGAGCATTGGAAACTGCTACCCTTATAAAAAGCATAAGCAGAAGTCTCTTTGCTGAATTGAAAAGCTAAATTAATTTGCACAAATTACAGTATGAATAGTATTAGAATTCATATTAATTAATTTATTGTATCTCTGCACTGATTTTGCTGAAAAGGGTAATCAAAGCACATTTCTAATGTATGTTTGTCGTATAATGGGATGGTCAGCTGTTATTTTATACATGCATTTCACTTTACACAATCGAAGAGAGATTTACTATGATTAATTACATGTTGGTTCTCTGAGTTGTGAAAGTGTAAAACCTATGGCTTGTATATTATCATAGTCACAAGTACCCATTGTGAAACAGTCATCAAACTCTCTAAAACCATTATTACAGTGAGTCAAGATTGCACCCACCTCCACCTCCACCTCCACCTCCACATCTGTAATCTGTAAATATTTAACTCCGGATTTGTACAAATTCAGGAAGAAAAATGCTGAAAATCACATAACTTGCATTTTCCTTCTTCTTCAAGTCCTGTGACATAAATATAAAGTACAATAATTCAAAAACAAGTTCTAACATCCTAAAACATAGCAAAAAACTGTTTTCTTTCTTCTGCAATGTTTTGTGAGTTGATAGAAGGTGACACAAAACCATAATGTTCCCCCCAAAAATACTTCCATGTAAAGACTTGGAAAGTCCAATGGACTTGGAATTTAGAACAATTTAGCAAACCATTTAAATTCAGCTTTGTCAGTGAAGACTTATGTTATTTCTACTAGTATAACAAAGTTTTATTTACTAATTTATTCATTTAGTTATGCATTTCAGATGGCAATAGGTACATAGGTATTAGGCTATTGATCTGTGAAGTTCTAAAGAAGCACTGCCTTACATTTTCATGGTAGTTTTCAGCTCTTACATTTTGCATACAAATAACTCAGATAGGCCAAACAAGGACATTTTGGGGTATTTACACATTTCCCCTATCCATGAGAGATATGGGTTCTAAACAGGGGGCGAATCTGTGGTTACCCATCCATTTTTTCAAAATACATTTGAATAGAGTAAATGAAGAAATGTGTTTTATGTGAAGTGGAAGACGGTTCCTTAGAAGCAGTATTCTCTGTTATACAACCCTATCACTCCAACATGTTCTACTTATTTTACAAAAGAGACTGAGATCCCATGAGCAGGTGTTTATGATACCACTGGATTTGTGAATGTGTAATAGATCTGACAGAACAGAGTCTGTTGAAGTTCTATGCACAAGGCAGAAGTCGCCATACAAGTACACTCTGTAATACTGAGAAAAGGGAAAGGTACTGAGATGGTCTGCATAGTTTTTTACAATTTAGTCCTTTTTTATTTTTAGTGAGAAAGCATTGTGTTTGTTCCAGTTGTGATAAGTATTTGTGCAGGCACATACCAAAAGGGACATTATACTCAATGATTACACTACTGACTGCCAAGTACTGCAAAACAAATGCATTCATGAAGCTGGATACAATATCTTTCTACAGAAGAAATGCAATAAAAAGGAATTTCATACAGCAGTGGAAAAGTGCTGATCAAAGAACAGTTCATTGTTGACATAGGTTCCCTGATCCCTTACTATGGAGTCAGTTTTCAGGGATGTGTTGTCAATGTGATAGCTACAAGGAGTCATATTTGTCAAAGAATAGAATTATATACCTCTTGGCGTTTAGTTTCAGTCCGTGGTTTTGACACCAGTTTTTTTTTTTATTTTGAGCAGGACATCTTGGAGGATATTGCTGTCCAATCAAGAGTTTATGATGGCACTATGTTTGCACTTTATAACAGAAATAATCATCTCCAAATGTGATCATCTAAAAGCCCTTAACATTAGCACTGATCTCTGAGAAGTAAATGCCAAAGCAGTGTGTCCTAAAGACTGAACCCTGGGGCACATCACTAGTAAAGTTGGTTTTGGAGGAGGTATAGCTGCCTACCCTAACTTCCTGGGTTCTGCTTATGAAACAGATTGCTATCCAATGAGCTGCATTGGTATTGGCATTTATTCAGGAGCGATTATCTGTGTACCTGAGTGTGGGATGGTATTGAATGCCTTTGTAAAGTCTAGATATGTGGTGTGCACTGCTTTGCCCTCAACCATTTATTCAGTAACTTTTTCAAAGACATCCTTGGCAAATCTGAACAAGGTTGGGTCAAGAGTCTGTAGGTTACCTATATCCTTATGTATAAAATCCATTGTAATACTTTCCACAGACTTACAGATGAGATTGGTCAGACTTTTGGGCTTAGAACTACCTGTCTCTGTTGAAGTATCATCTTTGTGCAAGGGAATAACTGTTGCTGTCCTCCATTCATCCTGCACAAAGTCTGTTTTGAGCTGATAATGAATAGTAATAGAAGGCGATTTCTTGGAAGAATTCAATCAGGGGTATGTGTTTGGGAATGTGATCTGTGAATACTGGAAGCAGGGGTGAAACCTGAGTTAAATTTGTTTGTTTGTAGATTGGCTATGTTCCTTGGCCTAAGTGATATGATTTATAATTAGCTCTACACAGAGCTGGACATTTTTTCTGACATTCATTATATAATTTATGAACGTTTTGTGGTTATCCTTCATCCGAATGGTAATTTTTAACACATATCTGGCTATGGTTGCTTTTATCATGTCCTGAATTCCTTGTTTAGTTTAGTGAAAGCTTTTTTGACATCTTGAGAGTTAGATTTATTTTGTGTACAATATTTTTTTCTTTTGTTAGAGTCTGTTTATATCTGAGTTCCACCATATGGGTTTATTTTTGAATTGTGAGCATTTATTTTAGAGGGGGACAGATACATGTATGCAGCTATTTACGTGTGCATAGCATTTGGCAGTGAAGGATTCTACAAAAGTAGTGGGGTCACCAAGATGGAAGAGGCTTTTATAGTTAGCCACATCAGGACTCAGTTTTAATAAATTAACCTTTGCATTAACTCTGAATACCAAAGCACTGGAAGTTGCTTCAGTATTCAGTCTTATGGCCAATGTGATTGACTTGTGGTCTGATTTGACCAGGGAGGAAGTTGTAGTTGGTGGTGAGCAAAGCTACCACATATTGATAAACACCAAATCCAAGATTTTATCACCACTGATTGGGATGCAGGTTAACTAGTCCATGGAGTTTGTGATGATGAAGTTCAGAAATCTCCGGGCATACATGCTTGAGGATATGTAATTTTCCAAGTTAATGGAAGGGTAGTTGAAGTCTTCTAGGAAAATGGTGTTTGGCTTAATACATAAGGACTCCACACTAGTTACTAAAGTTGTATGGGCTAAGAGGGACATAGATGGGATCCTATACTTAACTACATTCTGATAATGTTTTTGGTAATAATAAGTTGGATGTGGAGGAGTTCCAAGTTATTATTTTGTCTATCTAGTCTGGTCATGAAGTGTGTTTTTAGAAATATGGAGACAGCACCACGTTCATTGTCTTTGTCTTGTGTAGCGATCCTGAGCATGTGATAGGCATTGAAACTCTACACTGATGGAGTGCATGATAGAGGTTATAGAGTGCTTGTAGGGAGTTGATTTTTTTTTTTTTTTTTTTGCTAAGGTTCCTAATGTTGAGCAGTAATACCTTAATGTTATCCAGATTCAGTTTATTTATGATTGAAGCTTTGGAAAACTGGCATTGTCTAAAAAGGAACTATGGGGATGGACACAAGGATTTATCTAATATTTAATATACAATAGCCTTACAGGGAGAGGTGCAGGCCATCCTTGACAAAGCTGTTAAGACTGACTGCCATCCCCTCCCAATCTGATATATACTGTATCCACTTTGAATAACACCAAAAAATAAGTCACTTGTTGAAATGAATAATCTTCTGTTCAAACTGTGACATTGTTCCTGATGATAGTAGAATGCTGCTCAAGGCTAGGTTCATACGGACCACATAGTCTATGAGCTCCATCATGTATCTGTTCATATAGTCCAGGGAGGTACATCTCAAGTCATTTATACTCACTTGCAATATGACTGTGTCATATGTGTACTTAGCATGAAAAGACCTGAGTTCTTGCATGATGTGTTGAATCCTGGCATCTGATAGGCAACTGGATGCATCTTACTCTTTGCACAGCCTGGTGAATGACACATCAGACTAAGCTGCTG
The DNA here is from genome assembly GCF_019279795.1 of Protopterus annectens. Lineage (NCBI taxonomy): Eukaryota > Metazoa > Chordata > Ceratodontiformes > Protopteridae > Protopterus > Protopterus annectens. The sequence continues at coordinate 1,934,114,276 of NC_056735.1, read as the reverse complement.
GATTGTGTAGAGGTTTGTCTTATGAGCTTTTGAACTGAATCAATGTGGCAATTATATAAATGTTTCATGGGGTGTGCTGCCTGCTGCATGTGTTTGTGAGACAGTCATTTTGCAAGGCTAGACCGTAAGGATGCAGTGACCTAACAATTCTCAGGGAATTACTGTATTAAAAGGAATATTGATTTGGAGGACATATGACATGAACTAGGTTGATAAAAAACATTTTTTAAATATTTATGACAGTTAACTGCTCTGTTTAAATGAGCATTGGAAACTGCTACCCTTATAAAAAGCATAAGCAGAAGTCTCTTTGCTGAATTGAAAAGCTAAATTAATTTGCACAAATTACAGTATGAATAGTATTAGAATTCATATTAATTAATTTATTGTATCTCTGCACTGATTTTGCTGAAAAGGGTAATCAAAGCACATTTCTAATGTATGTTTGTCGTATAATGGGATGGTCAGCTGTTATTTTATACATGCATTTCACTTTACACAATCGAAGAGAGATTTACTATGATTAATTACATGTTGGTTCTCTGAGTTGTGAAAGTGTAAAACCTATGGCTTGTATATTATCATAGTCACAAGTACCCATTGTGAAACAGTCATCAAACTCTCTAAAACCATTATTACAGTGAGTCAAGATTGCACCCACCTCCACCTCCACCTCCACCTCCACATCTGTAATCTGTAAATATTTAACTCCGGATTTGTACAAATTCAGGGAAGAGAAAAATGCTGAAAATCACATAACTTGCATTTTCCTTCTTCTTCAAGTCCTGTGACATAAATATAAAGTACAATAATTCAAAAACAAGTTCTAACATCCTAAAACATAGCAAAAAACTGTTTTCTTTCTTCTGCAATGTTTTGTGAGTTGATAGAAGGTGACACAAAACCATAATGTTCCCCCCAAAAATACTTCCATGTAAAGACTTGGAAAGTCCAATGGACTTGGAATTTAGAACAATTCAGCAAACCATTTAAATTCAGCTTTGTCAGTGAAGACTTATGTTATTTCTACTAGTATAACAAAGTTTTATTTACTAATTTATTCATTTAGTTATGCATTTCAGATGGCAATAGGTACATAGGTATTAGGCTATTGATCTGTGAAGTTCTAAAGAAGCACTGCCTTACATTTTCATGGTAGTTTTCAGCTCTTACATTTTGCATACAAATAACTCAGATAGGCCAAACAAGGACATTTTGGGGTATTTACACATTTCCCCTATCCATGAGAGATATGGGTTCTAAACAGGGGGCGAATCTGTGGTTACCCATCCATTTTTTCAAAATACATTTGAATAGAGTAAATGAAGAAATGTGTTTTATGTGAAGTGGAAGACGGTTCCTTAGAAGCAGTATTCTCTGTTATACAACCCTATCACTCCAACATGTTCTACTTATTTTACAAAAGAGACTGAGATCCCATGAGCAGGTGTTTATGATACCACTGGATTTGTGAATGTGTAATAGATCTGACAGAACAGAGTCTGTTGAAGTTCTATGCACAAGGCAGAAGTCGCCATACAAGTACACTCTGTAATACTGAGAAAAGGGAAAGGTACTGAGATGGTCTGCATAGTTTTTTACAATTTAGTCCTTTTTTATTTTTAGTGAGAAAGCATTGTGTTTGTTCCAGTTGTGATAAGTATTTGTGCAGGCACATACCAAAAGGGACATTATACTCAATGATTACACTACTGACTGCCAAGTACTGCAAAACAAATGCATTCATGAAGCTGGATACAATATCTTTCTACAGAAGAAATGCAATAAAAAGGAATTTCATACAGCAGTGGAAAAGTGCTGATCAAAGAACAGTTCATTGTTGACATAGGTTCCCTGATCCCTTACTATGGAGTCAGTTTTCAGGGATGTGTTGTCAATGTGATAGCTACAAGGGGAGTCATATTTGTCAAAGAATAGAATTATATACCTCTTGGCGTTTAGTTTCAGTCCGTGGTTTTGACACCAGTTTTTTTTTTTATTTTGAGCAGGACATCTTGGAGGATATTGCTGTCCACCGAAGAGTTTATGATGGCACTATGTTTGCACTTTATAACAGAAATAATCATCTCCAAATGTGATCATCTAAAAGCCCTTAACATTAGCACTGATCTCTGAGAAGTAAATGCCAAAGCAGTGTGTCCTAAAGACTGAACCCTGGGGCACATCACTAGTAAAGTTGGTTTTGGAGGAGGTATAGCTGCCTACCCTAACTTCCTGGGTTCTGCTTATGAAACAGATTGCTATCCAATGAGCTGCATTGGTATTGGCATTTATTCAGGAGCGATTATCTGTGTACCAGAGTGTGGGATGGTATTGAATGCCTTTGTAAAGTCTAGATATGTGGTGTGCACTGCTTTGTCCTCAACCATTTATTCAGTAACTTTTTCAAAGACATCCTTGGCAAATCTGAACAAGGTTGGGTCAAGAGTCTGTAGGTTACCTATATCCTTATGTATAAAATCCATTGTAATACTTTCCACAGACTTACAGATGAGATTGGTCAGACTTTTGGGCTTAGAACTACCTGTCTCTGTTGAAGTATCATCTTTGTGCAAGGGAATAACTGTTGCTGTCCTCCATTCATCCTGCACAAAGTCTGTTTTGAGCTGATAATGAATAGTAATAGAAGGCGATTTCTTGGAAGAATTCAATCAGGGGTATGTGTTTGGGAATGTGATCTGTGAATACTGGAAGCAGGGGTGAAACCTGAGTTAAATTTGTTTGTTTGTAGATTGGCTATGTTCCTTGGCCTAAGTGATATGATTTATAATTAGCTCTACACAGAGCTGGACATTTTTTCTGACATTCATTATATAATTTATGAACGTTTTGTGGTTATCCTTCATCCGAATGGTAATTTTTAACTCATATCTGGCTATGGTTGCTTTTATCAGGTCCTGAATTCCTTGTTTAGTTTAGTGAAAGCTTTTTTGACATCTTGAGAGTTAGATTTATTTTGTGTACAATATTTTTTTCTTTTGTTAGAGTCTGTTTATATCTGAGTTCCACCATATGGGTTTATTTTTGAATTGTGAGCATTTATTTTAGAGGGGGACAGATACATGTATGCAGCTATTTACGTGTGCATAGCATTTGGCAGTGAAGGATTCTACAAAAGTAGTGGGGTCACCAAGATGGAAGAGGCTTTTATAGTTAGCCACATCAGGACTCAGTTTTAATAAATTAACCTTTGCATTAACTCTGAATACCAAAGCACTGGAAGTTGCTTCAGTATTCAGTCTTATGGCCAATGTGATTGACTTGTGGTCTGATTTGACCAGGGAGGAAGTTGTAGTTGGTGGTGAGCAAAGCTACCACATATTGATAAACACCAAATCCAAGATTTTATCACCACTGATTGGGATGCAGGTTAACTAGTCCATGGAGTTTGTGATGATGAAGTTCAGAAATCTCCGGGCATACATGCTTGAGGATATGTAATTTTCCAAGTTAATGGAGGGGTAGTTGAAGTCTTCTAGGAAAATGGTGTTTGGCTTAATACATAAGGACTCCACACTAGTTACTAAAGTTGTATGGGCTAAGAGGGACATAGATGGGATCCTATACTTAACTACATTCTGATAATGTTTTTGGTAATAATAAGTTGGATGTGGAGGAGTTCCAAGTTATTATTTTGTCTAGCTAGTCTGGTCATGAAGTGTGTTTTTAGAAATATGGAGACAGCACCACATTCATTGTCTTTGTCTTGTGTAGCGATCCTGAGCATGTGATAGGCATTGAAACTCTACACTGATGGAGTGCGTGATAGAGGTTATAGAGTGCTTGTAGGGAGTTGATTTTTTTTTTTTTTTTGCTAAGGTTCCTAATGTTGAGCAGTAATACCTTAATGTTATCCAGATTCAGTTTATTTATGATTGAAGCTTTGGAAAACTGGCTTTGTCTAAAAAGGAACTATGGGGATGGACACAAGGATTTATCTAATATTTAATATACAATAGCCTTACAGGGAGAGGTGCAGGCCATCCTTGACAAAGCTGTTAAGACTGACTGCCATCCCCTCCCAATCTGATATATACTGTATCCACTTTGAATAACACCAAAAAATAAGTCACTTGTTGAAATGAATAATCTTCTGTTCAAACTGTGACATTGTTCCTGATGATAGTAGAATGCTGCTCAAGGCTAGGTTCATACGGACCACATAGTCTATGAGCTCCATCATGTATCTGTTCATATAGTCCAGGGAGGTACATCTCAAGTCATTTATACTCACTTGCAATATGACTGTGTCATATGTGTACTTAGCATGAAAAGACCTGAGTTCTTGCATGATGTGTTGAATCCTGGCATCTGATAGGCAACTGGATGCATCTTACTCTTTGCACAGCCTGGTGAATGACACATCAGACTAAGCTGCTGGATTGTGTAGAGGTTTGTCTTATGAGCTTTTGAACTGAATCAATGTGGCAATTATATAAATGTTTCATGGAGTGTGCTGCCTGCTGCATGTGTTTGTGAGGTTGCTGAGGATACATGTTTCATTGGTTACATTTAGGATGCTTTTGTGTTTATGTAATTTACTTTTAAGAAATTCATCATATATAAGTCTATGAGTTTGATAAGAGTTTTTTGTTTTTTGCTTAGTGTTGGGCTTTGTGGTATTGACAGCCTGTTTGTTATTAGGTGTGGGTTTATGCAAGAGCTTTGCCTCCAAAAACATTACACAGCTACATATCTCACACACTGCATCTGCTGGTTAAGTAGTAGGTGGTTGTCAGTAAACATGATACAATTTTTATATTTTTAGCATGCCCATTTTAACTGGGTTATTTAGTTGTTTTTATTTTTATGACTTGCCGAAAATATAGTGGCTATGACACAGCTGGGGAAAACAATAACCATAATTCCAAAATAGCACCATCCAGTCATTTGTGCCCTTTTGCTTCTTTTCCATTAAATGATTTATGTTATTGCATCTGTCTACCCTAGACATTTCTGAATTTTGATTTATGCCGACTTAAAGAATAAAAGCTCTCCTGGAGAGAGGGGAAGATCTCTAATGATGGAGATATGCCATACTCCTTGGACAAGTAGATAGGAAACTATGGCACCTGAAGGGGTGGAGTTAGCTGACCTCCCATGTCGTAATGCACATGAAGCCAGTAGCTCTGCTCTGTTAGGGCATAAAAAATCCTTTCTGTTGTGTAGGGCCAGCATATGTCACACCTTAGAATGATCTGCTCCACTCTTCTCCATAAAAAAAATTCTTTTTACAGGGGTGGCAAGAGCCCTTGCACCACCCCCCCAAAAAAAACATATATATGCCTACTCCAAGATCACCATACCATGGAGAAAAGGGCATATTCTGAGAAATGGTATCTCACACTTGATATGTACAAGTCCAATCCTTCAGTCATTTAGGCTTTGTGTTTAGGGACCCTCTCTAGTGGGTCCTGACATTTCAAATGGTTACCTTATTGGCATACATGCATTATTAGTCAAAGAATGCATGCACTGATGATGATTAAGACAGTAAGTAGCTGTAATTTGTATGACTTGTTTATATTAAGCCATTTGATAGTTCAAGTGTTTACTCGATATTTTGACCGAGTGATATGTTTTAAAATTTCGAACAAATAAAAAAATAAAAATAACCACAGTGTAAAATATAACTAAAAAAAGTCCAAATTATACAGCTTAAAACAGTAATTTACATTAGTATTTAAGATAAGATGTATATATTATGGGGATGCAAAGCAATGGATAGAAGAACAGTCAAAATGATGAGGTAAGGTTTCATTGATAAACATGAGTAGGGTTGGAAGGGTGGGTAAGTTTCTGCATTTGTTTGAGAGAGTCATGGTAAGGGTCAGATATTGGTGAGCTAGATAGGTTTTGCATGTTTGTTGCAAGTGTATGTTTTTTTATATTTAGGACCAGGGTTAGGTAAGAAGATATAAGTAGTGTTACTTGTGCATGTCTGTGTGCCTGAGCATGTTTTATATAGTGGCAGTGTTACAGGAAGCTTTTTCTAAGGCAAGTTGTAGTGTTAGGGTTGGAGTGTGGACAATATTACGGTTAGGGTCAGCGCCCATTACTAAGGTGGTGCTGGGGAGGCTATGCTAATGAAGAACATTTCACATTATCTCAAAATGCAGATTTGAATTATCCTCTTTCAAAAAAAGAACAACACATTAAAACAATAATCTTGCAGAAGCATAGTCTTTGGCTATCTCACTCAGAAAAATCCATAGTCTGCAATACAACTCCTCCTATATGCTGCTAGAGGTAATGCAAGCTAATGGTATTTACATCATGTAGCGATTGCAACACCAGTACCAGTATACAGGTGGAGCATGGCCTAGGCCAAAATGACCCATTCATTTGGTGTGCAATGTCAATGTAAATTTTTACTCTAAAATTCTTAACTCCAGTTGTATCCTGAACCTGATTTTGTATTTGTAATCAGGTGTAGGGGTCCTCTTGTCCACTTCAGTCTGCATGGGTTGGCATCTCAGAGGCCTTAGTGATTCTGGCTGGCATAGCATGCTATCCCAATCATAAACTATTTTGGAATCCTGCCCTATGTCTATAATTTTGACGATATTTATATTCTGCAAAGTTAGCTTTGTGTAAGGTTCCTGTAGATTGTTAATCTAATTTTGTCTCAATCCTTCATAATAAAACACACCACACCAAATGACATATTTGATTACTTTTATTAAACTTCTTAAACATACCTTTATTGAACAACATTTTAATTTATTAATCACAGCATGAACATCCATGTAACTATTCATCAGAGCATCCTGCCAAAATAAGCAGCGTCATCATCACCGCTCACTGACTCTTACTTATCAAAGCAACATCCCACCACTCACTTTTTTCCCCCACACCCAACACCAGAGGGGGAAGATAAGAGGGACAAGCCTGCCCCTCTTCACTGCCCACCAGCCTATCACAGGCTGTTCCCTCTCACTTACTGGAAGACCTTCACCAAACCCTCTAAAAACAACCTGAGTGTACATTAAGTCTAATACAAACTCTTTCAGGTGCACTCCATCCTGTCTGAACAAAACTGGGTCCCTGTCATCAAAGTCCCTGTGCTCTGTCATTTGAATAACCAGTAACCAGACGCCTCACTAGTCTAAAATTAACAAAGGGACGTGCATGGTCTAAAACCATACAGTTGTCGGCATTTCTCCAAAATAGACTTGGTAGTATTTCAAACCACACAATACACATACCTGGATATATCCACTTGAAAGTAACCAAATATTATGTTACCCTATATACCAACTGTCACTTTGGAATTATTCTCAAATAATTTCCTGCCAAATGAATCAGTAAGACTTGCTGGATTCCAGTCCATGACTGTACATCCGCAAACTCATCCATGAGCTGATGGCACCTGAGGCCTATGATACTACGCCATATGACTTTCCACCAGAAGTGATATAAACTCAGTTTGCTGCCAGCTGACCTAACTGCAGCCTGCTTCACTGCCCAATGAATATAGCAATGAACCAGAATGACAAATTCCTTCCTAGAAAAAAAAAGTAATACTACGACAGCCACCTAAGCCAATTATCTAATATAAGATAAAAAGACATTTGAAGACTAATGACCCATCCTGTTAATAACTTCAACTGATCTGCCTTCTCTTGCTAAATGAGAGGCCCTTCCCATGCAAAAGGAATGAGTGGAAAACCTCTTTCCTGGAAAACCAATACACTGAAAGGCCCTCCTCATCATGCATACAAATGATTACCCGCTATCATCTTACCCTTCTCGAATGCAAAACAAGTCCTGCTGAATCCCTACATGAGTCCGCAGTAATCCTCTAGCCCAACCAAGAGTACACAACTAGGCATTCCTGTCCTTTCCCAGAACTACCTGCATGCTCCTCCTAAACTGATCCATTTTGGATCTATGCAACCAAATGTGTACTGACACAGAAAATACTGTCACATCCCACCAGACCAACAACCCTAACAACTCTGACACCCAAAACACTCCATGATACATCCATAATGACAACATCATCCACAAAGTATAATCCCCTGAATCAGCATTCACCAAAGCTAACCCCCCACAACAAAACCTACAGAACCTGTCTTGTCAATGGCCATCGCCTGTCCATCTTGACACCAGCAAATCTACGTCATCCATTCAACATATGAGCCACTGTACAGGATTTAGTTGAATCATGCAACCCTGCCACCCACATAAATATAATGATCACAGACAGGTCCACATTAAGTGACTGAACTGTCTTAGCTTGCACCCAGGCCCGAGCCAAGTACTGCAGCAACAATTCTTCTGACCAAACTCCCATTTCCTCAGGCAGCTGCAAGACAAATTTAGCAAAATTATGTAATGCCCTACCATACTCTTTCCTTGCAGAAGTTGCCCATGATTGCTGCACCATCTGATTACTTTAGTCCGACCTGCCACACATCATCTGGTAACACCACCAACTCAACAACTGCCTCTGAAGCTAACTGTTGGAACCTGGAAAACTGAAACTGAGACAGACTGTCAGCAATCCCATTTCTAACACCTGGCAACTGCACACCAGTAAAATAAAAATTAATCACCAGGCTCTGCAAAACCAATATTCATAATAATACCTAAAGCAATTCAGACTTCTGTGGCTGAGACTGTAAAACTCACACCAATGTATTATTGTCTGAATGGAAAATAACCCTCTTTCCATGCAACTGCTCCTGCCACACCACAGATGCCACCCAAATTGGCATTAACAACAAAAAGGCTACATTGTTCTTTGATTCATCCTTCAAATCTGTTGGCCATCGAGCCACAAACGATTCAAAACTAAAAAACACTCCCATCCCAATACCCCCTACTGTATCTATAGACAATTGCAATTCCCCTTAACCAACCCAATCTGACTGCCAAAAGCAAACACCATTAAACTACTCCAAAAATGACATTACACAGTGCTAAATCAGCATGTACTAGCTTACCAATCCTCACCCAATGATGTTTACTTCTTCTCCCTTTTAACAAGAAGGCCGTGGACCTACAAAATGTATGACCTGAGTGAATTGTCTGACATGCAAAATTCAGTAGCCCTAACAGCTCCCTCACATCCCTAATGTGCACATTGTCCTTGGACTTTACCTATCCAATCTTCTCTTTCAAAAGTGTTATCTTCTCCAACAGTGAAGAAAACAATCTGCGTCCCGCATCCATTAGCAATCCCAAGAAACACAATGCCTTTGACAGGGCCATCTAACTTTTGTGTAGCCAATGGGACACACAGTTCCTGACACATCCCCCAAAACTCTCACATACCCTCTCTCACTCCTTCAAACCCCTCAACTACTATTAAAAAATCATCCAGATAATGTACCATCTTTTGAGTGCCCACTTATTGCTGCCATATCCAATGAAGTGCAGTGCTAAACTTCTCAGAATTGGCCCAGGCCACCAAACAACTCATCAGCATAGCCTTGTCAGAGTAAAACTTGTTTCCAACTACCATACCTAACAAAAGACACTCCTCCTCCCGCACCATTATTAATCAAAATGTAGATTTAATATCCTCCTTCTCCAGCCATTGATACGCAAATCCCTGAATGACCTGCACTGCATCATCCAATGACACATATCTCATTTTTGCAACTTCTACTGAAATAAAATCATTAATGGAGTTTCCTTCTGGATAGGACAAATGGTGAAGCAACCAGAATTCACTGGGCGACTTCTTAGGAACCAAACCTAATGGTGAAACCTTAAAACTGCCAAGGTGGGATGGTCAACTAGGCCTAACAAACTACCCATGCACTGCTCCTTCTCCACCAAACCTTTCAAAATCTATTCCTTCCCTCGCAGTGAATGCAAATTTTTAAAGACTGAGCCATCACTTCCAACCCTCGATCTAATAGAAAATCCTCCAGAAAGTACTTCAATTACTTCCTCTACAACTGCCCAGTCAGAAAATTGCTTGAGCATGTGCCACAAAGTCTGTACATTAATGGGAGAATGGATCCCATGGACTTCCCCTCTGCCCCCGAAAGGACAACCCTCCCCCCTTTCTGTCCATGAAAACTCCACTGACCTTGCAAACTTTGAAATCACTGAAACAAAGAATGTAATGCTCCCATTTTGATTGAAAGCAAGCCTGGATTAATCACGTTGCCTTCCAGGTTGCTGCACTGCAAAAATGGATGTAGTCCATCACATTTTGAACAAGTGTGCAAGAACCTGCATACCACCCACAAGCAATGCCCCACATTAAAGGCCAAGGACACTCTTGCCCCTTCACCTCCTAACTTACCCCCTCTGCTAACATCCCCAAAGCTATTGATCATGGTGGCCACCCAGATGTCATGGTGTCTATCTTCCCAACACAGCAAATATCAACTGATTTTCACTTATGAAATGCTGATCATACCACAATCAGACATTCCCTGCCTGCAAACATTGTGCCCTGTGCATCATGGGAAAATAAGCCATATATGGTAATGCCAGGATGTTATCTTTTTCCAACCAAATCACCATGTACTACACAAAACCCAACACCCAACTGTCCCATGATCTAACCTGCTGCTTACCTAGTCTCTTCCTCCTCCCCTCCTCCCCACCTCCAATAATGGCCGCTAAAAGCTATTTTTTTTATTAGCTATTTCTGCTTTCCTTAAGTTTTGCACACTTCATCATCAATTATCTCAAAAACATTAATGTACTCCCCCTTCCAGATGTGTTCTTTAACTGATACAAGTTTGTGAAGGATCACAAAGACCTCCACTTCCCCTTGATCTAAGACCTGTGGTGCTAACCAATCCCCAAGTTGGATCCCAAAGTCTGAACCCACCTCTTGCTGTTGTGACTCTACCTGTCCTATGGATGACCCTAAACTAACTTTAGACAACCCTGAGCTGCTACCCCCACTGAATGTAGCCCCATGGAGCTGCCCCTCTCCAGTAAACCTCTTGTGATCCTCTAGAACATTAACCTTCCCTCTGAGCTGATAAAGTGACTTCCTGTCCTCATCTACCCTCAAGCTAGTCTCCACCCACCACAAGTCTGACCTGTCCATATGATCTCCTAACTATGTTTCATACCTGAAATCACATTGTGTATAGCTCCAGTGGCTAGAACCTCCACTTTGGCTTCATGCATCAACTGCTGTGCCTGCTTCCTCTAACCCCCAATCTGGTATTTGCCACCTGCACTCTCTTCTTCCAACTGGACACACTGGGCTCCTCCTCCACCACAGACAGACCATTTGGCAATTCTTGAAGTAATTCTTCTACCTTTGAAACAATGGCCACCGATCTCTGTTTCAAAGTCTGCATTCCCACCATCTGCAAAAGAAAGAACAACATTAAGAACTCTGAAAGAAAAATCTTATAAATACGTGCACCTTTGCTTAAGCTACCCATACCATTAGCTCAAATGCCTGAACCTGCCAGTGTTAACTGTTGCTACCCAGCCCATCCTGATTCCCACACCCAAAGATAATCTGCTGCAATCTTATTTTACCCAACCTGGACCCCCATCTATTAGTCAACTGTACCTTTATCTTTCCTTATTCTCCCCTTTTTTTAAAGGATCAAAACCTACCCCAAGTATTTCCAGGTAAACTCCCTGCTTGCTAGGCTGACAGTACTCATACTTATGCCCCTCTCTTCCCTCTCCCCCCTTCCCCATTTTCCTTTTTTTTTTTTTAATATGGACGTCAGCATGGCTGAGTGTGCTAACAGCCTAGCATACCCTCAAACCAGAATGAATCCCACCAGAATCGGGTCGAGATCCAGAATAACCAAGGATCATCACAGAAACTCACCACCATTCATATTATTAGCTCCTATTACATCTTTCTACTTCCCTTTAAAGTGAAAAAAGTGAGAAGCAAACCTGTACTTAGTGTATGTGAAGTAAACACCTCGACCATAATGCCACCACCCAACCTTTCCCTGGCATCATCCATTCATGGATTCAAAAGAGACAAACTTGAGAATGAATCAAAACCAGGGTCATCCTGGAATTCAGGGACATTTGAGATGTCCAGTGCCTGATCGCCATTTCTCCTCTGCACAATCTTGGTTACTACACACATCGCATAGCTCTCACCAACATAAAATCTTATTATACTTTCTTCTTTTTTTTAATTATACAATTTTTAAACTCATTCTTTTAAAATAAAACGTATCTTCACCTACCAAAGTGGTGAGGGATTCAAACACTTACCGATCATATGCATTCTTACATTACCCCCCTTCCACCCTGTATAATAGGCAATGGTCTACTGTGCATGGGCGATGGTCAAACAATAATATATAAGCCTCACAGTCCACAAAATGTCACTTGTGGCTCAGCTGGAAGCATAGCAGCCATGAGCAAGTTGAAGCCAGTCATACCACCACCACCAATGAACATTTAACTTGATTTTACAACCAATAACCTACAAAACCACAGAACACCAAACTTAAACACTCAACACTTCTTTGCAAGCTATAAGTCCCCATCTATGACCCAGGAAACCCATACCATGTATTTAAACTTACTAGAAACACTAACCATCCAACCCAATGCTATATTTATGGGTGACTTTAATTACCCCATTATTAAATGGGAATCCTATACAACACCAAATGTACATGAACAGAGATTCCTGGATTTTGTAAACACAAACTCCCCGGACCAGATTGTCAATAACACCAACTGGGAGTGCAACCATACTGGATCTGGTCCACACTATTATGGGAGAGTGCTGCACACTCCCTACTGTAATTCCTTCCCTGGTAAGGTCAGACCACAATACTGTCTCCTTTGAAGTAAAAATAAAACCTGGACCAGCAGCTAAACCTGGAATATTCAGGAACTATTCTAAGGCTAACCTCCTGCTATTAAGTGAGAACCTGGCAAAATTTCAAGGCCCCATAAACCCTGAGAACACTGTTGCCTATGCAGAATTTTTCACTGAAATCCTGTAAAAGCATATTAATAGCTGCATGCAGACAGCTGTTCCCACCAGTAAAAAGTACAAAACTCACTCCAAAAACAAGCCACCCTGGTGGAATCACAAAATCAATAGCCTGTATAACACGTGGAAGAAAATCATGGCAAAAATTAGGAGGTACAGCACCCAGCAGGATAAAAGCACTCTCATCAAACAAAACAAACAACTAAGAGGACAAATAAAGTCTACTAAAGCCAAAACTGAGGTAAGTGTGGCCTCTCTGGCCAAGGACAATCACAAAGCATTCTTTAGCTATGTCCGCAACGTCAAAGACAATAAACAGTTGTGCGCAGAGCTCATTGCAAATGTAGCCACCTATACTGAGACAGAAGGTATAGCAAACTTTGTGGCTGATAAATTCAGCTCTTAATTTACCCCTCTCTTTCCCTCAGCCTTCCTTCAGAAAATATCATCAAATATAACTCCCCTACTATCACTAGGGAACAAGTCCTTAATGTTCTCTCTAAGACAAAGTACACTGTATCAATGGGCCCAGACAATATCCCAGGATGCCTTCTAAATAGCATGAAATATGACCTATCAGGGCCTCTGGAATTACTATTTAACTGTAGCCTCCAAACCGGCTTCATGAATGGAGAAAGGCAACAGTCATCCCTCTGCACAAAGGTGGGCCACCAGAAACCCTGGAAACTACAGACCCACAAGTCTCACTAGTCTTCTTTGTAAAACCATGGAAAGAATTATCATAGAGATGATTAATAGAGATATAGTAAACCTCCAGACACTGGACCCAACCCAGTTTGGTTTTGTCAAGGGCAGATCATGTCTACTCATCCTGGTAGACTTCTTTGAGAAAGTCACCAAAGCAATGGATGAGGATAAAATTGTTCACACTGCCTGGCCAAGGCATTTGACACAATACCCCACTCAGGCCTTGTTGACAAACTCAGGGGTTTAGGTAAAAACCTGTATGACACCCAGTGGATAGCTAGCTGGCTCACAGTTAGGACCCAGGAAGTTAGAATTGGGGAGTCCACCTCTACAAAGAGGCCAGCAGAAGTGGAGTCCCTCAGGGATCAGTCCTTGGACTGATTCTTTTTGACATTTACTTCTCAGATGTCAAAGCCAGTGTCAGTGGTCTCTGGCTGACTACATTTGCAGATGATTGCAAATTGGGAGCTTGTCATTGCATCTCACACTGACACAAATGTTCTCCAGGAGGAGCTGACAGAGCCAAGCAGCTGGTGTCAGAGCTCTGGACTAAAACTAAATGCCAAGAATTGCATAATAGTATCCTTTGGGGAGTCATTTATTCCCAGGTAACTATTATATTGACAAAACACCCCTTAGAGTTGACCCAGTAGTCAGGGACTTAGGGATACACATATATAGTAATCTAGCTTTTGACCACCATGTGTCTACAATGGTGAGAAAATCATTCTATGTTGAGTAACTTATAAACAAAGGTATGGCATCTACGTTCATGGAAGTCATTGTTCCACTATACTCTGCATTAATCAGACCTATCATTGAGTACAATGCTCCCCTTTGGTATGTACATAACCAGGCATATCCAACAGCTGGAATGTCCAAAGAGGTTCCTCACTAAAAGAATACAGGACATACATAAAATGTCCTATGCCGACAGCCTCATGGCCCTATCCCTGTATACTGTCTCTTACAGGCTTTTGAGGGGAGATCTATGCCTGGCATACAAGGCATTGTCAGACCCTTCTCTGATAGACCTCCTGCATACTCACAAAATAAAGGGCATCAGAATTACCCATTTTAAAGACTTCAACCTAGCCTGTAATATAAATAGGACCTGCTGGTGAGATAGGTATGTATCCCAGAGACTAACCTGTCTATGGAACAGGCTCCCCATCCATGTGATGCAGAGTTCCTCCCTAACACAATTCAGGTGCAATTTGGACAATTGGATGGGAAACAAGAAATTCATCCCTGGTTTGGCACCTATGTCTATAATGGACACAGGTAACCTGTAAATGGTTTATCTCCCAGGCCCATGCTTACACTTATCAAGGGTATGAGAACTTGACAGAGATTTGGGATGCATAGCTAGTCTTAAAAAGGGCCTTGTTGTCATTAGCCTAGTAAACACCTATGAAGCTATGAACAATCGCAGTTACCACAAGCACGAGGTAGAAGATTTTAAACTGAATATGCTTAACTTAACTAAAGTAGCTGGAACCCCTCACCAGTGCCAAACAACATTTACACAAGCAAGGGAATCTATGCCATACTACCCCACCAATGATAGATCCATACCAACCATGACTTAACCTCCACTGCATCTACAATACCACAAAGAGGATGCCCATGATCTACTAAGGCTCCGAACCATAACCTACCTATCACAGTCTCCATGACCCAAACAACCGAATGACCAATGAGAAAACACTACTCCCCAAACACATAAACCAGTAACCTGACTTGCTCAACACCTCCTGCAAAGTTGTAACTACCACCAGTGGCCTAGGAAAACAGGCCAATCTGCCCAAAAAGAAATCAGACTCATGCTCTTCTAACTGTGCCAACTGCTGATTGGCTGAGGAGTAATTACAAAACACTTCTCTGGACTCAATGAAGACATAATGCAAAAAAAAAAAAATTACCAACCTCTTCCATGCTCACAATTATTAATCCAAGGCCTGCTTGTCCACTGAAGAACTTACAGGTCTGCAATAGCAAATTCATCACTAAATCTGATCCCTTACCAAGCTACATTTACATAAAACCCCTTAAGCCCATCCACATGCCTACCTCACTTCTTCTCCAACCTTTCTCCCTCCTAATTTAACTCTTCTTTACTCACAGCTCTACCTAACCTCCATCCACTTCCTTCCAAACCCTAACAGCCCTTCTCCACCCACTCTCCCCAGACCCCAAACCCTCTTTATCATCTCCTCATAATCCCCGAATACTGAAGGTATCTCTGGACACATTTTTTTTTTATCCCAAACCTCATTTTGTACTGAAGTGATTTTTGCATTGTATGACATAGGAGATTAATATTAGAGCAGGAGTTTTTCTTTCTCTCCTTTTTTTGGACACATACTAAATTAAACCAGAAGAATAATTGGTGGTTATTCTCTTATTGCTTAGCTATTTTCACACAGAAAAAAAGAAAGGTCAGCCTGATCAGTGAAAATTACTTCTCTGTTTGAAGAACTGTGAAATAGAATGATTTACAAAGCAACTATTTCTAAAACCTGCACCATTTAGTAAACAGAGTCACTGGTTACATTTCACTGTGCATAATCCATCTGTAATCTTTTCACTGTATTAACAATACTGCCATAGAGCCAAGTTCCTGTGCCTTTATTTGCATTTTCTTTAAGAAATATTGCTATCCTTTTTTCCTTTGATAGATATTATAAAAAAATGTAGCTTTTCTCAATCCAGTCCAGATGCAAGAACATTAAAGACCAATAAATCAATCAGATTTGTAAGAAGAATTTGTAAAAATTTAAAAGATCAGTAAATGTCTCATGCTGATGTGATTGCTTTCTGTTTAACACTTCAGTTTATATGGTTCGCTAAGTCTTAACCTGTTTTTCAAGAATAAAAACCCTTGTTTTTAGCACAGCCTGTTTTATTAATTTTATAAATCTTCACCTGTCTCAGAGTTAGCACTATTGCTTGACCTTTGCTATTTATTAGAACTAAATAACTAAATTATTTATTCATTTATTATTTTATTGACATTTGATTTCCGGAAAAGTCTGACTGGGTAGACGCTCATTTTTGGCAAAACCCTGGGGAGAAATGCTACAAAGTATTACAAAAAACATTTTAAAAACAACAGTCTTACAATCTTAAAAAATAATACATTAAAAATGCAATTTAAACAATTACACCAAATTAAACTGAAAGTGAAAACATTGGTTAAGACTAGATAGAACCTATCTGGCACTGATTTAATATTTAGAGAAATGTTGGCCAGTTTAGAGAAATTAAAGATAAGTGAGTGTAACATGAATAAGAATTGCAATATGAAGTGGAGGAAAAACAGGGTTATGGCATTTTTAGACAGATAGTCACGGAAGAGAAATTAATTGAGGTAAGGAAGTGAGTGAAGGAGTGGTAGTAAGGAGGTTTCATGTATGACCAGGTACATTTTTAAGTTTAGGTATATTGTTTTATCCTGGAATTGAGCAATACCAGGCCACATTTTGGCTAGGAAGTCTTTCAGAATGACTTTAAAGGATCTGACGGAGGGTATTAAACTGATGGATACAGGTAAGGAGTTTCAGGCCTAAGCACTATGGTACAAATACAGACCATGCCTAGCAGACCTGATAGGATTGTGGACTGAGAGGAGGTTTTGGTCCCTGGATTGCAAAGACAATAAATGTGGTAACATAATTGTGCAAAATGGTATTTAGTGCTGGAAAAGCTGATGGATTCTGGATAACTTTATAGGTGGTGAGAAGCTTTGTATATATTAGTTGATGTGGTAGTTCTAAACAATTTAGGCTTTTACAGATTATATGGTGGTGGGTTCTGAAAAAAAGTATTTGCTGCAAATGTAGCCAGTTTATTACTGCATTCTTCAAATTTGGCTTTTTTAATACTTATAATTTGCCACCCTTTTTGTCCTTCATTATTTTTTATACATCACTGTCAAATTTTCAGTTTTTAAGTATTTTGGCAGTTTTAAAGTAGATTGGTGATAAAACAGAGATGATTATATCAGTTATTTTCCTAGCTTTGTTTTAGTTTTATTCATGTTTAAACAGCTTTGTTTCTAGTTGTATGTTCACTTTGCCTGGATTGCCATTTTTGGTTCCCTTGTTGTGATATCGACTTTATTTTATTTATTTTTATTCTTTTTGTTTAGTTTGCATTCTAAAATAAACACTTTTCAGGCCTATGGATTTAAATTAGATTAGTAATGTTGTTTTGTTAGGGTTATGTGTAAGTTCACATTTTTCTTCTAAGTTTTATTACAAACATGAGAAAGACATCCTTAATTAATTTTGTGTGTAGAATGTTGGTGATAAATGTTTGATGACTGGGGAAACATTTTGATAAATACTTGATGACAAGGGTACAGTGGTGAAAATATTCAATGAAGTGAGTAGGATGGTGACAAATAGAAAATATCTAGGTCAGTAAGAATTTTTATCAGACGATTTAGTAGTTTTCAGTATTAGGTTAGAGTATTCAGTCAACACAAAATAAGTAGCTTTGTTGTCCTTTATCTTTTAAATATAACATAAGCAGGTTTTGTTGCAATCAAATGATCTAGCAATAAAGGATCTCTTAAACTTTGTCCTGGAGACTAAACTGATAAATAGATTACGAGATTCTGATAAGAAATGTACGCTTCTAGTAGGAGAGAATGGCACAGTTGTGTCACATTAGTACTGCATATTTATTAAATGATACAAATGAATCCATGCTGCACAGCATATCTTGAAAAGCACAAACTAAACAACTATATTGTTGTTATTTAGTCCACAGTATAACTGTCATAAGCACTACTGCACTTTAGCACTAAAAACTAAACTTATAGTTAATGAAGTCATGAAATAGTTTATGTATCATAAATACTAGTGTACTTTAAGCCTCCATCTATGACCCCTCACCCCCACCCCACCCACTGCATTTATGTTCAACTGAAGATCTAAGAATGTTACCCAATCAGACTGGCGCATGGAGTCTCGAGCTTAGTCATTCAAAAATGTCACTTGAATGCAAACTTTAGTTTGATGAAGTCATGAAATACTATATTTATCATTAGCTTTGAAATGCACTGTTTGTCTTTCGGCTTTTCCCTGTTAGGGGTTACCACAGCGGAACTCCGGTCCGCTAATGATTGGCAGTTGGTTTTGAGGTGTCGAGTTGCCAGCCCGACGCCCAACCTTCAACAAAAGCATGCCCATTCAATGCATGTCATTCGAACGCCCATTCAACTGCGTGGAGGACATGCAGACTCCACACAGAAGGCACTCCCAACCCAAGTTGAGAATCGAATGGGAGAACCTCTTGCTGTGAGGCAACAATGCTACCGCTGCACCACACTAAAATCATTAAATAGTTGATTTACCATTAGCACTGGTGTACATTAGTACTAATAATGAAGCTTATATTTTAAAAAGCCTTGACATCTCCAAGGACACACAAGTTATGCTGCTCTGTAATATTATTATTTTGGCATTTTTGAATCCTTAGTCATGTTATTCAAGCAACTTGTAGGCATGCCAGCTTGCTTCTTTCACTATAACTAGCACACTATGGTTTATTTATTATTTCTCTCCTTTTCCCAGTACTTTACCCAGCCAAACAAATATTATTGTCTAAATTCTGCCTTGCTTGTTTTCATATAGTTCTGTTATTCAACATGCCTACAGTGTTAATAATTGCAGAATCACTATTTTATTCTATCAAGCAATGTGCTTTGACTCAATGCTATCAGTAGGGTTCAATAAATTCCCCGCATGCTTCACATGAAGCCTACATGTAGTTTATGTGTTTATGTGGTGAGCAGCAGCAGTGATTACATATTCATGCTGCACGCCAAGTTTAGACCTAAACAAGTGCATTTTTTTGGTTGGCAACAGGTCTGTTTCATGTAATTGAAGGTTCCATTCCACGAACCTCAGTCTGTTGAGATAACAAGAGTGAATGATCACTTAAGCAAACATTCACATCAGAGAATTTCTAAACAGGGAATGGAATTAGTTGACCAACCATCACACACACCACTATATGTCAAATCTACCAAGATGTGGGGCTGCAACCCCACACACCCCCATGTGGGGGCCCCTACCTATATATATACCAATTTTGAGATTGTACTACAGTGGGGAAAAGGGGAAATTTCCTGAAGTTTGCCAACTAATTCCACCCAAGCTAGGAAGGTATTTTGGACTTCCTAAAATCCATAAAAACTTGAATTGCCCTGATTTTAGGCCGATGATAGCCAGTCAAGACAGTAAGACGGAACCTCTAACCATCTTTGTAGATAAATATTTACAGAATTTAGTCGTGCAAAGTAAATCTTATACTAAATATTCCTTTGAATTTAAAATTTTAGTGAAGAATGTGAAAATAGATGATTCCATGTGGTTGGTTACAGCAGATATTGCTTTATTATATGTAGTCATACCAAATGTAGAAGGTTTGGAAATGGTGAATAAGGAGCTTCTTACTTCAGAATTATTTAATACTAGACAATTGAGATTGTTCGCAGAAATGTTAGATGTTATTTTATCTTATAATTGTTTTGAGTATAATGATGAAATATACAGACAGAAACATGGTATAGCTATGGGGGCAGCTATGGCCCACAGGTATGTAAATATAGTGCTGATGAACTGGGAAAAAGAAGTTATTTTAGAATCAGTTTTTGCTAAACATATCATGTACAGACGTTTTATTGATAATTGTTTTTTTATTTGGGAGGATTCCAAAAAAGAACTCTTAGATTTTATTAAACATGTGAATGAATCCACGAGTTAACTTTGATTGACATTTGATTATAGGAAGAACAACATTAATTTTTTGGACCTGAATGTGTATAGATCTAGCAATGCTTTAAAAGTTAAGATTTATAAAAAGGAAGTGCAAAGTAACAGCTATCTCCACTACAATAGTATGCATAAGTTTAGCCTGAAAAAAACATAGTGAAGGGGCAATTCACTAGAATAAACAGGTTAACAGATGAGGCAGTATTTTTTGAAAAATAATGTGAAGAACTTAAAAGGAAATTTCAATAAAGAGGGTACCCCAAGGACATTATTACCAATTATTGGATGGAAGTAAAAAATGTAAGGGAACATAAGGTAGCAAATGTAAATAGCAAGTCAAAAGAAAATGAAAAGGATTTTTCCCTAGCATGTGTTTTAGACAATTCAGTAAATGAAAGTAAAATCAAAGGATTAAGCAAGAATTATTGGAGATTCTTAATGAATTTTCAATAAATTAAAAATGTTATAGGGGAGACCCTCTGCCGGATTCATGATGGCTTGCATGGAGTGTACGAGTAGAGTAAGACTCCATGCAGCCATCATGTCCGACGAGCGATCCAGGAACAGCTTGTAGGGGTGTGTAAGAGAGCTCCTAAAACGTCTCCTCCACGGACAGGGCTGGGATATACAAATTACCTCACTTGCAGCCGAAAGGCATGCAAATGAGGTAAATTTGTGATCCAGGAAGCACAAACCTGTCTGAGTAGGAGCCGTGTTAGCTGCAGAAATGTACTCAGTTGACAACTGAGTAACGTTCTGCAAATAGCACAATGGAGTCTTGTCATCTCCAAATAAAGGTTGCATATGGTTGAGGAAGCATGCCAATGGCCAAATATACAGCCATTGGAAATGGTCCCAGATGCAAAATTAAAATAAAAATACTTTTATTTTCAGCGATTTCCGATGTTTAAGCAGAGCGCAGCACCGCGCAAACAGGGTGCGCTAAAAAAAATCATAAAATAAGAAAATAAAAGCCACAGACATGGAATCTAAGAAAACTGTTAAATTACAATGTAAGGGAATAGCAGGCTGAAGACAACATGGCCACAGAGTAGGGGTTGCTATGGGGAGAAGCCCAGTCTAAGACATGTAACCAAGCATTAGTAGGCAATCCTTTGTAAATGAGTGTTAGGATAGTGAATCACACTTTTACATAGCAAATGAGCACAGTCAGTGGAGTGTAGGAGTAGTATATGGGGATTAACAGAGTAGGAGATAGGTGACATCACAAGGGGGGGGCTATGTATGAAAGTAGTGAAGCTCATAGAAGCAGAGTGGCATGTGTCAGCTGTCAGTTAGACATCATGGAAAGAGGTGTGTCAACAGGTAGGCCAGGGAAAGCCAAGAAATGGAAGGTGTATACTGTGGATAACACCAAAGTTTCTTGATGAGTGGGTATGCGTGCGTGAGCGCGCCTGTAAACCTGAGTAAGACAGAGTGTACATGTGAAAGCGTGAGTGTACAAGTTTAAGCCGGAGTAAGCATGTATACGGCTATTTAAAGACCTGTAAGCGCGTTTGCGCTGGTGTGCACGCATTTTAACCCAAATAAGCAAGTTTTAGTCTGTCTAAGCATGTGTGCGCGTGTGTGAGCTGCTGTGAGTGTGTTTGCGCTTGTATGCGTGTAGCTCCCCCCTGAGGAAACAGAAAGGAAAAAGGAAGCACAACAAATGGTAGGAAGCTACCAGGGAATACTAGTAGATCTAGCAGGTGAAAACAATCAGAATCAGGCAATTACACAGGCAGGACACTAGCCCAGCCCAGCACTTAAAACTCTGCAAACAACAGTGCGGTTTGTTTCTCTCAAGAGACACTGCAACACTGGAGTAAGCTACTAGAAGTGAAAACTGAAAAAGCTTCACTCAAACAAAAAATGCTAGGGGCTGCCATTGCTGTTATAAGGCGACATATGCAACGTGCTGAGGGTGGTGACAATGCAAATTCTGCCGGACAACCCACAGTGAGGAGACAGAGAAGAGTGTACAGGCCCAGGGTCACCTACCATGGGTTACATGAGCTGGAGATAGTGAAGCGCTATAGAGTGGACAGAGACCTCCTGCAGCCAATTGTTGAGCTGTGCAGGCCACGCCTCATACATAGAACCAACAGAGGGGAACCCATTGCAGTGGAAACCAAGGTATGTGTTGGCCTAAGAATACTAGCAACAGGTACCTTCCAGAGACCAACTGGTGATATGATGGGGATATCACAGGCATCAGCATCCAGGGTACAGCACCAGTTCCTGGATGCCATGTCAGCACATGTCGGTGATCATGTATATTTCCTCAATTCCCATGAGGTATTGGCCAGCAATATGCGTCTCTTCCAGCAAATAGCAGAATACCCTGAGGTAGTGGGTGCAATAGACTGCATGCATATACACATCAAAGCACCAGCTGGTGAGCGGGGTAGGGCCTACATTAATCACAAGGGCTTCCCCTCCATCAACTGCCAGGTCATGTGTGATGCCCAGGGCATACTAATGAATGTGTGTGCTGGTTGCCCTGGAAGCTACCATGATTCCCATATCTGGCATCTAACGCAGCTGTACCAGACATTTGCCAATGGGGACATCCCACATGATCACTTAGTGGGGGATGCTGGCTATGCACTGGAGCCGTGGCTGATGACACCCATCAGAAATGCACACACACCTGAACAGGAACACCATAATGAGGCACATGCACAAACACAAAATGTAATTGAGCATGTGTTTGGGTTGCTCAAGTCACGGTTCCATTGCCTGGACACATCTGGTGGAGCCTTACAATACTCACCAACTACATGTACCCAAATTGTCATGGTATGTGCTATGCTACATAATATGATTTTGCAAAAACAGCCCCCCACCATTGCCAAGGCCATCACAGGCAGAGCATGACTCGGAGGAGGAACAACCTGAGCCTGCCCCAGTAGGCAGAAGGAGGCTTGCCCAGTATGCCTTGGCCTTGACAAAGAGGCAACGCATAGCACATACACTGGCTCAGTAGGAACCCTGACAATGATACCTCTCTCTGACTCCCACATATAGTGAAAGGGATGCCTAAGTTGACACAACCTACTTTCAAACATGTGCAGGGAGTGTAGTATGTGCATCCAACATAGGCAGCCCTGCAGCACCACCTGAGGCATGATTGCCATGTGTTAAGCAATGTAAGGTAGTGCTAAACAGCATTTACCTCCATGTAGTATATGCAAACTTGATGACCTCGAGTATCATCCTACCATCACCAAACATGATGCTACAATATGAAGACAAGATGATCAATTACAACAATTGGCTTAAGTATTGGTGTCAGTGAAAGAGGATCCAATGCCTGTCAGCCTGGGATGACATGCTCAACAAGACATGATGCTTCACTAGGGATGGCTTTCACCTGTCACCTGTGGCCTGTTGGATATTGCCAAAGGCTCTTTTCACCCCCATAGTGCCTTTTGTAGGTAAGGCTCAAAAGACAAACCCACCTCCATAGGTATCAATAGGGATAAGAAACTAGACGTAATGCTACTCAGTGCCAGAAGTCTAAACTGCAAGATGCATGCACTCCAAACTCTCCTCAGCATGGAGAATGTTGATATCTGTACAGCAAAAGAAACCTGGATCAAGGCTCCGAAGAGCACCCTAGCACTAACAGGTTGCACCTCATACCATGCTTTACAGCCACAAAACATGGAACAAACTACAAAAGGAGGGTGAGTATCAATATTTGTCAAAGATACCCACACCCCAGGTTGGTGGCACAGCATGAAGCATCAGAGACTATCCATGTGCAACTAACAGTGGGTAAAACCACCTTCCAGTTCATAGCCTGCTACAGACCACACTCCTAAACCCAGGAACCACACTTGGCTGACTGGAGAACACATGAAAATATGAAGGTCTCCCCAAACACCATTATATTGGGTGACTTCAACTACCCAAACATAGACTGGGAGCATTACCCTAGCTGCAACACCCTAACCCAAAGGTTCCTAGAATTTATAAACTCAAATGCTATGGAACAACTTGCTACCACTCCCACAAGAGGGGAAAACATACTGGACCTGATCATCACCAACATGGGGACTCTATGCCCAAGACCAGAAGTGTATCCATCACTGGTAAGATCAGACCATAGAGTAATCTCACTGGATATTCACATCCCGACCCCAGCCCATGGCCAGAAAACCACAGTGAAAAATTTTCACTAAAGCAAATGTCACACTCCTCAAAACCGAGGTGGAATCCTTCACAGCCCCTGTGCCTGTGGAAAATACGGCCCAGACCACAGAACCCTTTATAAATGGGTTGGGAGGGTAGCCTAATGGTTAAGGTGTTTGCCTTACAAACAGAAGGTGCAGAGTTTGAGTCTCACAAGGGATAATTAGCTAGGCTTAAAATGGCTAGCAAGAGCAATCAGCCTAGTACTAATCTATGAACTTATGAACCTATGAACTCCTTCAGGAATGCATGGATCATGCAATCCCAAATAAAACCAAGATCCAATCCTCCAAAGGCAGGCATCCTGTCTGGTGGACCCCAGCCATAAAAAACATACAATACAAGGAGGAAGCTACTATATGATAGAGCAAAATCCCAAAAAGGGAAGGCATCTCTGATCAGTATTATTGAAAAACTATGGCCACACATAAAATCGTCTAAGGCCATCTTTGAGATAAAAATTGTACAGGACACTAAGGATAATCACAAGGATTTCTTTAGTTATGGTAGGAACCTGGGTGAGAACTCTCAGATATGCTCAGAATTAGTCCAAAATGACAAACAATACACCATACCCACAGACATTGCCAAAATCCGAGCTGACAGGTTCAGTGCAAACGTCCCCCCCCTCCCCACCAAAAGGGCAAATATCTATCCCAGCAGAGTGCTGGCCCCCTGACATCTCAGATGCTCAGGTAACAGCCAGCCTCTCCAAAGCAAAACACACAGCATCAATGGGACCAGACAGTGTCCTGGGCTGTGTCCAACATGAACCCCAAGAAGAATTGAACACAAACATAAAACCACTGTTCAATCTCAGCCTTACTACAGGATATGTACCCAAAGAGCAGTGTACAGCAACAGTGGTCCCTCTCCACAAAGGTGGTGCCTCAATGGATACTGCAAACTATTGCCCCAGAAGCCTGACTAGCTTGGTCTGCAAAGCTATGGAAAGGATCATCATGGACCTCAGAAATAAAGATATTGGGGACCTACAGACACTGGATACTACCCTGTTTGGCTTTGTTAAGGGCAGATCCTGCCTCTTAAACCTGGTTGAGTCATTTAAAACAGTCACCAAGGCCATTGATGAGGGGGAGGTGGTCCACACAGCCTACCTGGACCTCGCAAAAGCCTTCCATACAATACCCCACTTGATCATTATAGATAAGCTCACCAGCTTCAATATAAACCCCTATGTCACTAGATGGGTTGCAAATTGGCTCAAGGACAGAACCCACATGGTCAGAAATGCTGGAGCCATGTCCGATTCCAAACCAGCTACAAGTGGCATCCCACAAGGCTCAGTCCTGGGACCTTCCTTGTTTGATATATATTTCTCGCAGGTACAGGCCAACACAGAAGGACAGTGGATGAACAAGTTTGCAGATGACTGCAAACTGGGCACCATAATCAACCCTCCAGCTGCAACAAGCATCCTATAAAATGGCCTCATAGAAACTGACAACTGGTGCCAGAGCCATATCCTCAAGCTAAACACAAAAATGTGTATAGTCATCCCCTTTGGCAAAAACTAAGTGCCCACAAATTACCACATAGCTGGTAACCCATGAAGTATGGAAGAAGTGATAAGGGACCTGTGGACCCAAGTTGATAGCAATCTGTCATTTGACAACCACGTGGCCAAAATGTTTAGAAAAACATTTCATAAAGCCCACCTAATCATGAAGGTATTCACATCTAGATCAGGGGAGGTCATCGTGCCTCTTTACTCATCCCTCATCATGCCCATAATTTAGTACAATGCCCCTTGTGGGATGTACCTTATCTGACACCTGCAGCAGCTGGAAAAACCACAAAAGTACCTCAGCAGGAGGATCAAAGGGCTCAAACACATGCCATTGCTGCCCGGTTAAAGAAACTGCAGCTCTACTCAGTGGCATACTGCCTGCCCAGAGGTGATCTGTGCCTGATGTATAAAGCCATGTCCATCCTGGAATCAATGGACATGCTGCACCTTGAAAAATCAGAATCCTATCAAGCTACGCGCTCAAGAGACCTGAACCTCAGGACTGAAATAAATAGGACATGCTGGAGTGACAGATTCATAACCCAGAGGCTCCCTCCCACTCCAGGTTAGCCAGAGTCCCTCATTGACTCTCTTCAAGAGGAATCTGGATGAGTGGATGAGAAATTGCAGGTTTTCCCTGGATATCACTTCTATGTCACTTTTAGACAGAGGCACAGTATACTAACCTTGAAAAATGTCATGGCAAACTCCACTTAAAATGTGTGTTGAAAGCCAAACACACTCTGGCTAGGATTATAAGTGCCCCAGGTCAGATAGCCTAGTATGAACCTATGAACAGAATCACACACACCAACTAGTACAACTGTGGTCAATGTGGAGTAATGTTTGGCAATGTCCACCAAAGTTGGTGAATACACAGCAATGTTGGACAAGCCTGGTTTAAGTAGGCCATAGCTGAACAAAATGTAACATGTTCATAGTTGCCCAACTGGCCCTTAACCAGTCTGGTCTGCTCAGTATGGACATTTAAAGCAGTGATGGGACTCAAACCCATGATACTGTGCACTATAGTGAAAGTACTGAACTAGTACACTATGACAGTATTGCAGTATTCAGCCAGTATGAAAGAATGTTGACAAGTCTTTGTAAACTATCCCATGGAAACCCTGCAGGCACAGCACAATCCCTGTTGAGTTATGACACAAAGGAGTCTGGCAGTAAAACACAACATGACTTCCAACACACACAGTATAAATGTCAATATTGGTCATGTTCACACACAGCCACAAATATAGTGGAAGTCAGATCACAACATATGGAAAAGTCACAATGGGCATGCTCACACACTTGGATAAATGAGACATATGTCAGGCAACAAACCATGGAAAGCCTGAACTGGGCATGCTCACACACTTAGGCCATGTCTGAGTATAGCAGTCGGCCACACATATCTGGCAGTTGTATGTGTTAAGCCAGGAACCTCCCATGATCCAGCAATCTGCCCTGTGCACACAGTTAAATGACAACAGACACATATATTAATATACTGGAACCCTGTCATGATCAAACATGTTACGCAGATACACAAGTTGTTCATAGAAATTGGGAAAGCTATGACAATAAAGACCTGCAAACAGTATCAGCAACAAATATTGTGCATCCCCAACATAAACATAGGTGCAGAGGTCGATACTAGGCTGTCTGCCCTAGGGAATTCATAAGCCTAGGCAGAGTGTATTTGGCATCCGCCTCCCCAGTAGAGTAGCCTACTGTGCCTCTGTAAAGTAGGTCACAGAAGGCACCCTTTAAGGCTAGTTTGCTGTGCCTCTGTCAAGCAGGGACACAGTGGAGATCCCAGGGGTGAATTTGCAATTTCCCATCCATGTGGCTGGATTTTGCTGGAAGAGGGTTGGCGAGGGGCTATGTCTAACTTTAATTGGGATTCAATTCCAGAGTGAGGGGAGCCTCTGGGTAATGAATCTGTCCCTGCAGCATGTCTTATTTAGTTTTGTGCTGAGGTTTAAGTCCCTGGAGTGTGTAGCTCTAAGGGTCTTGGATGTTATGAGGTGGAGCATGTCCATTACTTCTGGGTTTGACATGGCTGTGTATGTCAGGCATAGATTACCTCTGAGTAGGCGTTAAGCAACTGAGTAGAGCTGGAGATCCTTTAGTTGAGCTGCATAGGACATCTGTGTGTAGCCCATGATCCTCTTGGGGAGGTACTGTTGTGGACACTGTAGTTGCTGCAGGTGTTGGGTAAGTAACACCCCAAAAGGGCCATTGTAGTCAAACATGGTCCTGATGAGTGACTAGAAGAGGGCCACAATGTCCTCCCATGATCTACATGCAAACCCCCATGTGATAAGGAGGGCTACATAAAGGTCTTTGCAATGACTCTGTAAATGTGATTAGAAAAGGAGAGGTTACGATCTATGTTGGTCCCCAAATTTTTAAATACATCTTCTGTACTTAATGGATTACCACTTATGTGGTGATTTGTGTGCACCTTGTTTTCCCCAAAGGGGATGACTATGCATGTCTTAGCATTTAGCACGAGGCCATGGCTCTGGCAACAAGCATCCATCTCTGTGAGACCCTTATGGAAGAAGCATGTGTCAGCTGCAGTGTTGCTTATGGCCCCCACTTAGCAGTCATCTGTGACATTTGTTAGACATAATCCCCCCGTGTTAGTCTCAACCTCAGAGAAGTACATACCGAACAGGACAGGTCCCACAACTGAGCCCAGTGAGACACCAGTTGTAACTGGTCTGGAATTGGACATGGCACCTGCAATTCTGGTCATGTTGGTTCCATCCCTGAGGCAGATAGCAACACATCTAGTGATATAGGGGTTGATAGTTAAGCTGGTAAGCATATGTATGATGCCTGAGTGGGGTATTGTGTTGCAGGCTTCTGCAAGGTACAGGTAGACTGTGTGAACTACCTTGTCCTCATCCATGGCTTCAGTAACCATTTCAAAGATATGAACTATGTGTAAGAGGCAAGATCTGCCCTTAACAAAGCCGAATTGTGTATGATCCACTGTCTGGAGGCTCACAATGTTTTTGATTATGACTTCCATGATAATATGCTCCATAGCTTTTTCTACCACACTAGTCAGGCTTATGCGGTGATAGTTCCTGTTGTCCGTTGTGGCACCACCTTTGTGGAGTGGGAGCACTGCATCAGTATGCCATTCTCAGGGTACATATCCTGTAGTAAGGCTAAGTTGGAACAGTGACTTAATGTGAGGGTTCAGTTCTACTCAGAGCTCATGTAGGACACAGCCTGGGACACCGTCCGGTCCCATACATATGCTGTGTTATTTGCTGTGGAGAGGGCACCTTTCACCTGTGCATCTGTGATGTCAGGGAGGTTACATTCGTTTGGGATGAGCATCTGTACCCTTGGGGGGGTAAGGGGGGGTGTTTGTGCAGACTCTGTCTGCCACGGTGCAGGCTATGTCCGTAGGTTTGGCATATTTTGTGCTGTTATGCAACAATTCAGAGCATATATGGGTTGTTTCCACACATATTCCTGACATAACTAAAGAAGGCCTTGTGATTATCTGTAGTGTCTGGTCAATTTCACTGTCAAAACGTGTAAGTGATGATTATATGAGGGATTGAAGTGTCTTGCCAATGCTGTTCAGAGATGTCCTCCCTCTGTGGGATATTGCTCTGTTATGTAGTAGCTTCCTCCTTCTGTTGTACAGCTTATATATGGCCGGGGTCAACCAGACAGGTCTCTTGTTTTGGAGGAGTCATGGTTTTATTTGGGATAGCATGATCAATGCATACCTGCAGGTGCTCATACAATGCGTTTGTAAAGGATTCTGCAGATTGGGCTGTATTATCCTCCAGCACGGGGCCTTTGAAGTATTCCACCCCAGTCTTCACAAGTGCACCATCTGCTTTTGAGAAATTCTTTACAGTGATTTCCTTGGCTGGGGGTGGGGACGGGATATGGATGTCCAGGGAAAGTTGTTTATGGTCTGATCTTAACAATGAGGGTTCTACCTCTGGTGTGGAACATAGAGTCCCCATGTTGGTCCAATATGTATTCCCCCTTGTGGGTGTGGTGACTGGCTGTGCCATAGCACATGGATCCACAAATTGTAGTGGCTGTAGGGTGATGTTGTTGAGAGCCTGAGTAGTATCCCCAGTCAATATTTGTGTACCTGAAGTCAACCACTATAATGGTGTGTCTGAAGACCTTCATATCCTACACTGTTCCCAGGAAAGCAGAGTGCGGTTCCTGTGTATGGGGGGGGGGGGGGTGGTCTGAACTACACACCAAACCAAAAGGCAGTTTTGCACAATGGTAGTTGTATATGTATGGCCTGTCATGCTTAGTGCAGTGGTACCAACCCAGAGGTGTGTGTATCTTTGATGTATATGGATACACACCCCACTTGTGCTGTGTGTTGCAAGTCCTGTGGTCATGAAGCATGGTATAGAACATAACCTGACAGTGCCAATGTGCATATGTGACCCTGAACTAGGCGCCTGTTAATGCACAGATATTGTTATCCCCCATACTGAGGGATAGTAAAAGATGTACATTCCTCTTTGGAAAGACTGATGATGTCAGCACCCTATAAATACAGCAGGAGAATGGAAACAATCCAGTAATGTGAATAGCGTGCTGTGCTAATGCGTTTCTCTCAAGTATCATAAGATAGTTAGGTAGGGGTTTGAATTCTGCAAACGCAGTGTGTGTGTGGGGGTCCCTGTATGTATGCAATTCTCTGTGAAAGGAATGGCCTTTTTGAAGACTGGGATAACACACTAAAAGATGTACATTCCTCTTTTTAAAGACTGATGATGTCAGCACCCTATAAATACAGCAGGAGAAGTAAAATAATCCAGTAATGCGAATAGCGTGTTGTGCTACTGTGTCTCTCTCAAGTATCAAAACATAGTCAGGTAGGGGTTTGAATCCAACAAATGACATGTGTGTGTTTGTCAATGTGTTGTGTGTTTTGCTTTTATTATTGTATGACATATTATTATAACAGTAATTTCAATGCACACATCAGGTATGCGTGTGCCACATACAGATATGTACCTGTGACCTTTAATAGTTCCTAAGTGTGAAGCCTGCCTCATATGATTACAGTTGTTACCTTTGCCAGCATGTGCCTCAACTTACCAGACTTTAGGCAATACATGTATGTTGGTGACAATGCAGGCTACTGCAATGATCTGTGTCCTAGGCCAACTATGTGACACACACCCATGAAAGCTTTGATAGATTATTGTGGGTGAGGGTTCATGTCTGTAGTATATGTCAGACATGTTAAAACACAGCAAAGTCTGTGAGTGATGGACATCCAGTGTAGGTGTATGGCAACTATTGCCGATATACATACAGACATCTTCTTGCTTAGGTGATACACCGAGGGACTGCAGAATACCTTTGGAAATGTGAATATCACAGGATAGGCAAGATAACACTTGTCCACATGTACACACCATTACCCGTTCTACATGATGGGTGCTACCACCTACATGGTACTGTTGGAATACTATGTTAACTACATGCCGATGACAATGCTACAGTTGCGTTACAGCAATACAGCATGGCTTGGACAACGGGAATCTGTCTGTATGATACCCTTGTGGTGGTTAGGTGTGTCATGTGGAGAATGCATTGTAGGCCACTGTATGCATTTGCAGTCGTGGATGGACATACCCGTAGTGTGTTGACATGTACGTGAGACTGCTATATGCCAAAGAGTATTGTTCCCAGGGATGTGTGGGGCTCAGTAAGAATGGCTACTGGTATAGTGTAGTACTGCAGGGATATCACTGACACCAGGTTCCTACATCTGTGTATCAGTTGAGGAGACACCATGTAATGACCATGGAATGTCAGGCTATGTAGGCTGTGTGTAGTACCAGAATGCAGACCATTGACATGGAAACCATATCACCCACAGCATACTGTCAAACCATGTCAAGTTCCATGCTAACCATGTTCACAAATGTGCACCTGCAACTCTGTGCTGCAAACATCACACATGTACTGTCCACACCAAAACACATGCAGGCACAGGTACACACAACAGCCATGTGGCACATGTGCAGACAGTACACTTTGGGAATTAACACTGGTGTATACAAAACTACAGTGACAATCATCGTTAATGCATCATGCATGCTCGAATATACCCACAATGATATCATTACGCTGTACTGTTAACAACATGATATTATTACTATAGTGTTATGTAGTCACCCTGTGCATCAGCACCATGCTATCCTGTTCCAGCATCAATGTTACAGATGGCAGGAGTGGCACAGTTTCATCATATGCACAGAGTGCGTACTTGGTTTGCCAGAGTCTACCATGGACACATCCAATCGACATGTATGTGTGTGTGTGTTAGTGAGGGACAACAATACAGCATGGGGCAATGTTGATGCGATGTGTGTGTGTATTTGTTGTGCTGTGTGTGTATGTGTTAGCCCTAGGTCTTAGCATTATGTGTGTGTGTATGCTTGCACACAGTTTCACCACGTGGCTGCCATATACGGGTGTTTGTGGACAGCCACAGACTGTACCTGCCAGGACATACAGATCACTGTCTCCGGCCATGGACACAGTACCTGTGCCTGGCAGGGGTGCTATGGACAGAATCAGGTACTAAGCCAGACTGGGTACTGTCATCAGAAGCAGTGGGATGTTGACTGGACACATGTCCCTGCTGGGACTGTCTAGAGCCACGTGCACATGGTCTTCTAGGACGGTGTAATGACAGCACAGACCCAGCATTGCTGGGGCTGGTACTGGCACTATGGGAGCGGCTGCGGGTTTGTTGTCATCTGCAACGACTGCCAGCTGATGATGTTGCTGGCATACATCCACGTCAACGCCTCAACCGTCCTGCACTGTTCTGGCTCCTGGACATGTAGTTGTGGAAGAGATCTAATGTGTCCCCCCAACGTCTATCAATGACCTCGCTGATATTACGGATGGCAGCCGCAGCATCATGCATAGTGTCATTCATAGCAGTGCGATGTCCTCTAAGCTCCCTCAGACCCCGTCTGGTGTACCGTTCCATATGTGCCTGTGCCTGCATTACAGCCTGGAACATAGCTGAGGTTGAAAGACCTCTGTGGGCACGTCTGACAGGGGCAGTATGACCACGGATGCTCCCACAAGAACCCCTGGACATCTGCCTGTGTGGTACCATGTCAGGAATCTGGCCATGGCTGCTGTGAGGGGATGCATGTGCCAATGATACCACACTACCCTGGTCAATGCCCACTGTATGCTGTCCCTCAGCTAAGGACATTGGTGACTATGGATGTATCGGCAGGATGACTGTGCGCATTGATGGGGTTGCTGCTGTGTAGTGTCGATTGGCTGATCAGCGACAGACCCTGTCACACCTCCCTGTGCCATTACACATGTATCATCATTATCACTATCCCCAGCAGTGGCTTCAAGTTCCCTACTGCAATCCACTAGAGCAACATCAGAACATGTGAGAGGAAGATAGGAAACACAGTTTACAAATGTGTAGATGATGTTAGCACACATGCACACATGCACACATGCACACAGGTGCACATGCACACATGCACACATGCACACAGGTGCACATGCACACATGCACACATGCACACATGCACACAGGCACATGCACACATGCACACATGCACACATGCACACAGGTGCACATGCACACAGGCACACATGCACACATGCACACATGCACACAGGCACACATGCACACATGCACACAGGCGCACATGCACACAGGCACACAGGCACACATGCACACATGCACACAGGCGCACATGCACACAGGCACACAGGCACACAGGCACACACCTCAGTACAGCAGACACAAACACAGACACAGCTGCAATCCAACACATACACAATACTGTTTGAGGGTGGGTGACAGTATCACAAGGAAAAACATCACTGCACACGTGTCAGCATGCAGATTATGTGTTGCACAGGAACATGCGGTACAAGTGTAGACAGCCCTTGTTAATAACAGTATACGTGTACTTGGTTGTGTGTAGTTGTTCAGTGATTGTCTCCACCCTGGGACACAATGTGTACAAGGACATAACAATGTTGTGCAAGTGTTACAAGCTGTGGGTGCATATATTTGCACACACACACACACACACACACACACACACACACACACACACACAACACATGACGGTGGTATGCAATAACTGCTATGTGTACTTTTGTGGTCAGTGGAACTGAATGTGGTGTAGTAATGTGAGCCGTGATCAACATGCTTCTTGTGGTCAGTCAACAATAATAATGTGTGCCACACAGGCAGCTAGCATGCTGTACATGGAGTGCAGTAACATGACTACATCCACAATTACACAGCCACTTGTTACATGGGTGTGTAAGGTGGCCAATAGTGAGCATTGCCTAACATGAATGTATTATTTGTTCAAGACTGTTGCTCAAAGACATGGTAGGCCTCTACCCCTCAGGGATATTATGTGTGCTGCGTAGAGGATAAGTGGGATACTGAAGGGTGGCCATACAGCAGGTGTCATAATTGGACATGTGTAGCAGGCTAAGGTGTAGTGTCTATGCCAAACATGTGTGGTTGTGTACATGTGTATCAGATATGCCAATACAATGTCCAGTACTGTGTTGTCACACATGTGTGTCATGCTCTGTGTATTGCATGTGAGTGAGGCAGCAACTGAGAATAATGGGATATGCATAGTTTCACAGCAAACATGCACAGCATGCATTATGCGTAGGTGTTACATGTGCACACACTACACCTCCATATGACATGCACATGTCATTAGCAATAGTATTGTTATTACACACTCACCAGCATGGATTGGCTGCCTTGCTGTCACTCCAGAGGGACCTGCAAAAATATGACAGTGATTGCCAGTGGCCACAACTGTGCCATTGATACTGTGAGTATGATAAAGTACAGTAGTACAACAGATGGCTTTCACAGGTGTACAGATTATGCCCAGAATATCAATCTTGCAGAAGAATAGGCAGGTTAACAGCTATACACACAGTACATATCTCACCACACGCATAAACGACCAGTACAGAGACCAGTCAACTACAGATATGGCATGTTATCTGCACACTCCATTTCAACATGCTGGGTGGCTCTGGCCTCCATTATGACACATGTGTGTGGATGTTGTTGTTGTTGGCCTGGAGCCACAACACTTAGGAGGTGCTCTTCCACACTGGTGAGGGGGAGTGGATAGGTACCCCACCACCTGTGGCAAGTTGTTGTCTGTGGATATCAGACACATGCTGTCGGACATGTCTAATTAAATCACTGCAGTGATGGCATACCTGCTCATATGTCCGGTTATGCATGCCTATGTCATTTACCCGATGGACAAGATCTTGCCACAGTGCAGTCCTCTCATGCTGGTTCTGGCTGGTCCTGGATAACAGCACAGAGAAATT